>NW_026591643.1:6138838-6150966 GCF_907164565.1 Psammomys obesus | reverse complement strand
CACACCGCAGGATCTCCCAATCAGTGACTTGCCAGTTGAGATACACTGTGATAGCCCTCTCACACCGCAGGATCTCCCAATCTCCGGCTCCTATTGCTGGAGCGGCAGCACATGTCACCTCACACCGCTTTTTTTGCCTGTGCCAGGGAGCAAGTTCAAGTCTTCACTCTTGTGCAGAACACATTTTACACACTGTGCCCAAACCTCAGCCCCGTGTGAAACAAGTCTCCCCTTGGCTCTTCTGGACAAAAGCTAATTGGGAGGCTGACACACCAAACTCCTGCTTTTCTTATCTGGTCCATGTCAAATAACTTTTTTCTGGATAAAAGAAAATTATTGCATAACGCACTTGGGAGTTCAAACTGGAGGACAAAAATCACAAACCAATTAAATGTTCTTGACAAAAGCTACAAACAAGCTGGAGAATGCAGCATGATACTAGGTACATTTGAAACAGAGCCTTGCCAGAGAACCCTGCTTTTCTCCTTGACAAGGTTGCTCATATTCAGATGATGATTAAAGTGAGCATGGGGAAATACGCATTACAAGCGTATACATTTTTCATTCTGATTCTTTCCTTGATGTCTTTAAAATGTAGAAGGTATATATTGCTACTATTCCACAAAGAAGAACACCAAGGCTTATAAGGTTTTAGTGTCTTGCCCCTAAAGTAGCATAGCAAGAAAGGTTGAGTGCTTGCTAATTCTAATCTGATCTGCACATGCTCCATGCTATCAACATGGAATCATACTGGAGATTTCCGCTTAATTCCTGACTGTGAATCTGAGACTGGGCAAAGTGCCAACCTGTGGCTGGATGCTGGAGGGACCAGACAGAGAACATGAATGGCCAGAGGAGTTTACATTTGTCTGAGGCAGAGAAAGCCTCAGCCAAGCACTTTAAAAGTTCATACCTGAGCCTTTGCTCTAAGCTGTACATAAACAGGCAGTAATTCTGTAGTAAGTCACTAATTCAAATCAATAAACCTATAGTACTTAAAATAATGTTGAAATCTATGAATTTTTTTTATTTTTTTTTTTTTTTTTTACCAAGAAGACTGCTAATTGACAGCACAGTGGCTGACGCTGTGGGTCAACGGTGACATTGATCTTGCTTCTTTCTTATTTATTTATTATTTTATGTACCTATCATTTATTTATCTATCTAATTATCTATTATTTATTTATTTCATATCTGAACCACAATTTCCCCTTTCTTCTCTCCTCCAAGTCCCTCTCCTCACCACCTCCCCTCCTTCCCCTTTCTAACCACTCCCGTTTCTCTTCAGACAAGTGTAGGCCTCTCATGGATATCAGCTGGCTTTGGCATATTAAGTGGCAGTAATGCTGAGCACTTCCCTTCCTCTTAGGGCTGGATGAGGCAGCCCGGTAGGAGGAAAGGGTACCGCAGGCAGCGACAAGCCGGATACAACCCTTCCTCCCACTGTTAATAGTCCCACGTGAAAACAAAGCTACACGTCTGTAACATGTGTGGGAGGATCAGTTCCATGCAGTCTTCCTGGTTTGTGGTTCTGTCTCTGTGAGCCCCTCTGTGCCCAGATTGATTGACGACTCTGTGGCTTTTCTGTGGGGTCTTTGATCCACCTGGCTCCTGCAGTTCTTCCCTCCCCTCTTTCACGGGTTCCTTGAGCTCTGTCTGGTGTTTGGCTGTGGGTCTCTTCACCTGTTTCCACCAGTTGCTGGGTTAAATCTTTTTGATGACAACTGGGCTGGGCACCAGTCTATGCAACACAGAACATCATTTAGAACCAAACAGGACTGGCAAGAAGAAAAAAAAAGTCAAGGACCTAGGTTTTTGTCTTTGTTTTGTTTTGTTTTTAGCTATGTACTTGTTACTTTATTGCTATGAAATAGCTGACACAACATATTCAAGCTGATTTCCTGGAACTAGGGATGTATCTGAATTATAAAACATTGTTCTAGCCTATAAAACATCCTTACTGTGATTCCCAACACTTTTTTCTTTCTTTCTTTTTTCAAACAAACAAAAAAATTACAGTTTTCAAAGGCTTTTGTCAGAATCTTATCCCATTTAGGCATTATAGTAATTTTATGTAACTCTTAGCCAAGCAGAACAATTTTGAGAACTTTATGTTAGTGTTCACACATTACAAGAATCACAACAAAAATGTATTTCATTTTCCTCAGTGTGAGCTTACCTTTAAAGACCAGACCTTAAATATTCAGAAGAGCAGACCTGTTTAATTCAGAGGTTGTGGACTTGCTTGCTGACAGCTATAACCCCCGCAGTGACATCCAGATACAGCGGGGCGGGTGTTTGGGCTTACAACATTTCCGTGCATGGGGCTGTTACAACTGCCATTCGCTTGTCAGACAAGAGCGCCACAGCAAGAAGAAAACAGTTTTCAAGAGTATTCTACCATTCAGTGGTATATCTCAGATTACAACTGGGACCTGTCCCTATATTGTGTGGAAAGCTTCCCTTTATCTCCTTGATGATTCCATCCAAGTTTAGTTGTACAGACAGTTGTCCTGTGGTGGGGATGGGATTGTAGGCATTTAAATATTTTCCATGAGACCGTAGCTGATAAGAGAGAAGGGTTGGCACTACAGCCACAGCTCTAGTAGAGCAAAATCACCAAGAATCTGCCTCTCCTTTCTCAAGAGAATGTCAGCTATAAACTATACCAAGATGCAGCTATCTGGCTCTTCAGGACTAAAGAATGAGAAGGAAAGAAATGAAAGAAAAGGAATAAAGCTTAGGATGTCTTATTATGTGTAGTACTAAGAAAGCTTTACTCCACCCCCTCTTTACATTGTATTTATTTTATTTACTCTGTGTGTGTTTGTGAGTGTGTGTATCTGTGTGCATTTTTGTGTGCATGTATTTGTGTGTTTGTGTGTGTGTGTTATGTTCGCACATGTATGTCAGTGCATGCTGGTTAGGCCAGAAGATATACATGATAATCTGCTTTCTTTCTGCTTCATTCTTTTGAGACAGGGTCTCTCACTGAGCCTGGAGCTAGGCTGGCAGCCAACTAGTCTCAGTGATTCTCTTGTCTCTGCCCTAGACAATGTTGGGGTTTCAAAAAAGGGATGGATACATGGCTTTTATTGGGTTACAGTGATTCAGACTCAGGTTCTCATGTCTTGACCTTCTAAGCCATATCCCTTGTTCCACCCTTTCTTTTAACCACTATTTATATCAGATGAGAGATCCTTTGTCATGAATCTTCCCTTTTGTCACTCAGGCTTTGACTCCTTAAGGTCTAAGACAATGCCATCTAGTCAAGCATAAGCAGCCAGTGTACTTAAGTTTGTTCTGGTGAAAGAATTATCTTTTCCCCAATGTTTCCTCGTTCTTTCTCACTCACTCCCATTCTGGATGTGCATTTGTTGCTTCTCTGCATCTGTATTTAATCTTCTCAAAATTCATTATTCCTATCTTTTGATAGCAATTTCCCATTAGTTTAGCCTCCGTAGGCTTTCTCCAAAGACCTAGATATTCCATACCTCATCATAGGTAGTTCATGACTTTGAGTGGGGGTTAGGTGGGATGCTAAAGAAGTGTACCTCCATGATGGAAAACTAAAGCCAAGAATATCTTTTGCATGCTTTCTGAAAATGTTGAACTATAGCGAAAATGCAGCAAGCATATTAATGTCTTAAATCAGCCTAATTTTCCAGATGAATTAGGTAATTAACAAAGATCTTCTTAAAAGGTCATTAGCAAAGTGAGATTTGAACATGTGACAATTACAATTCATGTTTTTTCTCATAAAACAGCCAACATGATGACTGGTAATTAACCTAGAAACTGACAGAGCTATTTTGCTTCTACTCCAATCCCAAGCAGATTGCTACCACAATGACAAGAAAGGCCCAAGAGGTCTCCTCATTTCCTCGGGGCCTTATAAATTTCATATATTTATTCACACAATAGATATTTGTTCAAATAAGTTCTCCAAACCATACATTTTTTCAAACAATGTATTTGTCTAAAATTCAATGGTAATAATGTCAATTCCTAATTTTAAGACCATTAGCTTTATTATGTATCTTTAAGGTATGCAGCAAGATGTTGTAAGACACACAGAGGAGGAAATTAATGTCATGAATCATTTCATGAAGCTTCCCATTCTTTTTATGCCTGAAAAGGAGTGGCTTTACTCCACACATTTAGCAGTGTATTTCCATCTTGTTTATGTCTCTTAATCTTTGTGACTGTCCTAAATACCTCCAAACCATAAAAATAATGTTAGAATCTTTTTAATTTTATTTTATTTTTATTAATTAGGGTTTATTCACATTTTATCCCAGCTGTAGCCCCTTCCTACATCCCCTTCCAATCCCAACCTCCCTCCCTCTTGTCCTATGCCCCTCTCCAAGTCCAATGATAGGGGAGGTCCTTCTCCCCTTCCATCTGACCCTAGACTATCAGGTCTCATCAAGACTGGCTTCATTGTCTTCCTCTGTGGACTGGTAAGGCTGCTCCTCCTTCTAGGGGAGATGATCAAAGAGCCAGGCCCTGAGGTCATGTCATAGCAAGGTTCCCATTATTAGGGAACCTTGTTGGACAATGAGTTCCCATGGGCTACATCTGTGCCCAGGGTTCTAGGTCATCTCCATGCATGGTCCTTGTTTGGAGTATCAGTCTCATGAAAGATCTCTGTGCCCAGATATTTTGGTTCTGTTTTTCTCCTTGCAGAGCTCCTGCCCCTCTAGGTCTTTTTATCTCCCCTTCTTTCATAAGATTCCCTGCACTCTGCCCAAAGTTTGGCTATGAGTCTCAGCATATGTTTTCATACCATGCTGGGTCGAGTGTTTCAGAGGCCCTCTGTGGTAGGCTCCTGTTTTCTCCCTCTTCTGATGTCTGTCCCATTTCCCTTTCTGGATGAAGATTGAGCATCTTACTCAGGGTCCTCCTTCTTGATTAGCTTCTTTAGGTGTACAGATTTTAGTATGTTTATTCTATATTATATGTCTAATATACACTTATAAGTGGGTATATACCATGTTTGTCTTTCTGCTTCTGGGATACCTCACTCAGAATGATCTTTTCTAGATCCCAACATTTACCTGCAAATTTCATGATTTCCTTTTTTTAAATTGCTGAGTAGTAGCCCATTGTGTAAATATACCACAATTTCTGTATCCATTCTTCAACTCTGGAACATCTGGGTTGTTTTCAGCTTCTGACTATTACAAATAAAGCTGCTACAAACATGGTTGAGCAAATGTCCTTATTGTGTACTTGAGCGTCTTTTGGATATATGCCTGGAAGTGGAATAGCTAGATTTTGAGGTAGCAATATTCCTAATTGACTGAGAAAGCGCCAGATTGATTTCTAAACTGGCTGTACAAGTTTACATTCCCACCAGCAATGGAGGAGAGTTCCCCTTTCTCCACAACCTCTCCAGCATGTGTTGTCATTTGAATTTTTGATCTTAGCCATTCTGATGGGTGTGAGATGAAATCTCAGGGTTGTTTTGATTCGCATTTCCCTGATGACTAAGGACGTTGAACATTTCTTTAAGTGTTTCCCTGCCATTCATTGTTCCTCTATTGAGAATTCTCTGTTTAGCTCTGAACCCCATTTTTTAATTGGATTATTGGATGTCTTCATGTAGAAAAATGCAAATAGATCCAGACTTATCATCCTGCACAAAACTAAATTCCAAGTGGATCAAAGACCTCAATATAAAAACAGACACACTAAATCTATTAGAAGAAAAAGTGGGGAAGAGCCTTGAACTCATTGGCACTGGAGACAACTTCCTAAAGAGAACACCAACAGCATAGGCTCTAAGATCAACAATCAATAAATAGGACCTCAGGAAACTGAAAAGCTTCTGTAAAGCAAAGGATACTGTCATTAGTACAAGACGACAGGCTACAGACTGGGAAAGGATCTTCACCAACCCTATATCTGACAGAGGGCTAATATCCAGCATATATAAAGAACTCAAGAAGTTAAAGAGCAACAAATCAAGTAATCCAATTAAAAAATGCTGTGCAGAGCTAAACAGAATTTATCATAGAATTAGTTTTCTAGATAATTCAGTACTTTATTCAATAAAAAGTAAACTAGCGTTTGTTGAGTAGACACACAGGTAACTTTTATTTATTTTATTTAATTATTCCAACAACATTGTGAAGTAAGGTTTATTATCACATTTTATAGTTGTGAACACCAAACTGTAAAGAAAGAATACATTTATTTAAATCAGATCTGCTTAGTGTATAGTTTTGCAATATAATATATATATATATTATACACATATATATGCATATATACGTATATATATTATATTTTATTATATATATAATATAATATATATTATATTATATTATAATATATATATTATGTACATATATATACGTATATATGCATATATATGTGTATATATATTATATACATATATATAACATACACAAATATTTAAAAACACCCACCTGTCATTTGTAGATTTCAGTGAAATTCTTCGGATACAATATAAGTTATAATATAGAAGTGACTCATTTCTAGAATCCCAAATTCAGAAGCCAGAACATTAGAAGAACCCCATTAAATTGGTGAACATGAATACCTAAATATATTTGTCATCTCAGCTGCCACTGACTCAAGGCTTATCATGGTTAACTTTGGTTGCAAACTTGATTTATATGGCATAAAGCAAGAGGCCACCATCGGGGTGTGTCTGGGAGGATACACCCAGAAGGATGAATGGAGGGTTAAGACCCTCCTGCAGGGTGAGCATTGTCCTATGGTAGTGAAGCACTGTGAAGAGATTTTGGTAGAGAAATAGTGCAGCTTTAGCCTGTCACTTGCCTCCTTGCTGCTATCCTTTGTGGGTACTGCAGCCAGCTTTTTTGGCTTTCTGATGTGGACTGGACCAGTGACTTTCCAGGACTCCTCCAGATCTTTTGTGACAGATTGGTACTGCTCGGATACACAGCCTCCTGCTCTGAGCAGCTGCTCTATACACAGACGGCTGCATTGGAACACCGAGCCAGCATTTGTATACACCAACCTCACTAATCTCCTTTGTAACACTTACCCATTCTATTTGTTCTGTTTTTTTTTTTTTTTTTCTGGGAAATCATAACTGAATCAGCTGTGGAACCAAAGTGATAACAGAGAAGAAAATTGTAAGGATAAATTTCTTTAATCAATATAGTGATATTTTGGTGCAGGATTTCCAACTAAACTAGCCTAGAGCTATTATAGACACTTATAGTAGCACAGAGATCACTGAAAATCAGTGCTGTGAACTATGTGAACAGTTAGGCATGATAAATGCATTGCATTTGATATTCCTGGTTCACCTCTTGTGAGCTATGAGGAATTCAATGACTCCCTACATAAGTTTTTTGGACATGTATAGAAAAGGGAAAAAATGATGCTGGCTGCTTGTTTCTTGAATCTCTAAATAAAGCAGTAAAGGAAAAGAGTGAGCTCAGAGATAAACTCTCTAATCTACAGAGGCTCATGAACACAATTTTCAGTGTGCCCTGGAAAGGAAGCCTCCACAGCCATAGGACTCACATTGCTATAAGCCAAGCCAAAATTCCTCATTCAGTTGACTGACCTATGACACAAGCTAAAATATAAACTCCCCCAACTATCAGCAGCTTAAGCAGGGCACTGATGGAAAAAGAATGGATCCTGTAAGGTCTGGAAGGACAAGGATGAGGCTGAAGGAATTGCACTCTCAGATTCTTATGGGTTTATTTTTCCTGAAGAAGTAGTGTCCTAACACTTAGTAGTGTACCTGTTTGCACTACATACCGTGAAGCATTGTGCAAAGGAATTCATCCTGAATTGCCTATGGGGCCCAGAGTAATCTCCTTGAAGGAGATGCCAAGTAGGACAGTGCTCATAACTCTTAGCCTTTCTTTCAGACCAATAACTGTGTTAAAATCAAAGCAAACCTTTAGCAATGAGGTAGAAAGTGTGATCTGGAGAAGATTCCTTAAAAAATATAACAAGTTGTTCAATTCATACAAGTAGAAGTCAAAAGAATGTATGTGAATGCATTTTAAGGGTATGGGATAATGGTGAAAAGCACACAACAGTGTTCAGATTAAGTTTATCGATACAGGCCCACTCAGGAGAATTCCAGTGTGTCATTCCCCAGCTTGCAAAACTTAAATATGTGCCAGTTGTATACATCATTACTTGGATGAATTAAATAATGCCCTACTGTGAATGAGCTGGAGATTCCTGGTATCTTGGATCTTAATGTTGATAAAAGGATTCAAAGGCTTGGAGAAATGGAAGTGTACTGCAGTAATTACCTCATAAAAACCTAACCCTCTACAATGGAAGAATCTAGAATATATGACTTTCACTAATACAGTAAGAAGCAAATTTCTTTCGAGTAGAGAAATTTTATTTTCTTTTTAAAATTATTATACTGTTTTATTTTATTTTTATTAATTATAGTTTATTCTCTTTGTATCTTGCCTGTAGCTCTTCCCTCTTCCCCTCCCAATCCCACTGTCCCTCCTTCTTCTCCACCCATGCCCCTTCCCCAGTCCACTTATAAGTGGGAGGTCCTCCTCGTCTTCCATCTGATCCTAGCTTATCAGGTCTAATCAAAAGTGGCTGCATTGTCTTCCTCCATGCCCTGGCAGGGCTGCTCCCCCATCAGGGGTAAGTGATCAAAGAGCAGACCATTCAGTTTATGTCAGAGACAGTCCCTTTCCCCATTACTAGGAAACGCACTTGGACACTGAAATGCCATGGGCTACATCTGTGGAGGGGTTCTAGGTTGTCTCCATGAATGGTCCATGGTTGGAGTGTCAGTCTCAGAAAACATCCCTGTGAGAGAAATTTTATTTTCAATTCATTAATTTATTTATTTACTTTACATTATGATCATAGACCCCTTCCCTTCTCTACTCTTGGTGACACCCTTCCCCCCTCTTCCCCCATGGCCCCTTCCCAATTCCTCAGAAAAGGGGATCCCACACACCCCTTTCCAACTCACCGCAGCCCATCAAGTCTCATTAAGACTGTGTCCTCTTCTCCTGTGGTCTGTTGAAGCAGCCACTCCAAAGGAAAGTGATCAAAAAGTAGGCAATAGAGACCATGTTGGAGACAACTCCCACTACCCTTACTAGGCAACTCACATGAAGTTTGAGCTGCCCATAGGCTACATGTAGGGGACCCAGGTCCAGTCCATGGATGGTTCTTGGTTAGGTGTTCCAGTCTCCAATCTCTGGGCCCTATTTAGTTAGCTCTGTTGGTCTTCTTGTGGAGCTCCTATAATCTTCAGGTCCTCTATTCCCCACCACCACCTTTCCAAAGACTCCCTATTCATCACCCAATATTTGGCTGTGAGTCTCAACATCTGTTTGATCTGATGCAGGGTGGAGTCTCTCACAGGGCAGCTATACTAAGCTCCTCTCTGCAAGCATAGCAGAGTTTCATTAATAGTGTCAGGGGCAGGCCTCTTTCATGGGGTGGGTCTTATAATTGGGCCAGGCACTAGATGGACATTCCCTCAAACTCTGCTTCATTTTTGACCCTGCACATCATGTGGGGAGAGTAAAATTTTGGGTCAAAGTTTTTGTGAGTGGGTTGGTGTTACCCTCTCACCAGTAGGAGTCCTGTCTATTTAGAGGGTGTCCTCTTCAGTCTCATGGCCCCTGCTACCAGGAGCTCAGCCACAGTCATCCCCATATCCTCCCAGAAGCCTACTCTATCTTAGATCTCCAGATTGTCACAGAAATGCCACTTTCCATGGTTTCTCTTCTCTCTGCAGGTACTCTGTCCTCTCCCCTAAGCTCATCTGCTACCCCTATCCTGCTCTCCCCAGGTTTGATCACCACTTTTGGGCATATACCCAAAAGATATTTTACCATAAAGCAAGGAGACTTGCTCAACTATGTTCACAGCAGCTTTATTTATAATATCCAGAATCTGGAAATAACCCAGATGTCCCTCAACCAAAGAATGGATAAAGAAACTGTGGTACATTTGCACAATAGAATACTAGTCAGCTATTGAAAAGAAGGAAATAAAGAAATTTGCAGGCAAATGAATGGAACTAGAAAAGATCATGCTGAGTGAGGTAACCAGACCTAGAAAGACACACATGGTATGTACTCATTTATAAGCAGATTTTAGTCATATAGCATAGGATAAACATACTACAATTCACAGATCCAAGGAAAATAAATAACAAGGAGGATTCAATGGAGGATGTTTAAATTTCATTCAGAAGGGGAAATAGAATTGACAAGAGAAGTGGTTGAAAAGAGGGAGTAGGATATTTCAATAGCCCTATCCATTGCTCTTCTCTATACCCCAGATCCACTGTGGGAGGCATAGTGCCGAACTAGATAACTTAATCGGATGGTGGTGTATCAAGAGCCCTGGCAACAATAAACTGCCGAAGACAAGATGAACATACTATTGTAATGGGTAGTATAGGCAAAACAATGTTCAGAATTATATAATCTCTGTAACCCATGGACACTGGCTAATTCATCCTGGTGTCCCAGAAGTGAAACAAATAGAAAGTCTATCAACTTCTTTTATTTGTATGATAAAAAAAAAAATGAATGAGAAGCTGCCTTGAATCAACATAGAATAATGGCTCCACTAACCAATTTCCAGTGTTAGTCTGTTTACAGACCTAGAAACCCTCAAATGAGAAAAACAGTTCCCCTTAAAGAAGGACCTTGCTAAAACTATGACAAAAATTTTACTATGAAATATATTATCCATTCTCCACAAAAGAACATATAGTCTTTTACTATGGTAACTGTGTTATGGGCTAAATAAGACCATAGAGTTTAAATATTTGTTCTGAACTGAGACTGATTTGAAGAGAGGCCAAACAGCATTGCAACACTCCAATGAAATTTGGGGCTCCTGGGAGACAAGTGATTAATAAAGTTTTAGACAAAGTAAGACTTCATGATGGATCCAGTTCTTTCTAGAATTTACCTTGTGTTTCTTTTCCTAGTCTCCGAATATATAGTTGGTATAGATACCCTTAGGGGGGGTAGATCAGGAACCAGGGAAAAGGGTGGAGGTGAGTGGCAATGGAGCCCACACAAAATCCAGGGAATCAGATGTATCAGTCACCTGGTTCAGGTTGACATTTTGAGCCCCTCCATCATAAAAGCACAATACTTTGTCCTTCATGTGGGGTACACTTACAGGTATTGATGTGTCATTCATGTAAGATTTCCTCTAAATTTAAAACCAATGAACTTAAAGAACGTTCTTTAAACTTCCACTCAGCTATTCTAACCGTAGAACTTACTTTACACTCCTAAGAGCGCAGCAGCGGTGCGATTCTTGGGAAATTCACTCATCTTGCCGTGTTCCCCACCACCCCGAAGCATCTGTCTGGATAGACTAGTAGAATGTGTTTGTAATATGTAGGCAAAGTTACAACTAGATAAAAATAACCTACAAAGCCGTGGCACTCTTCTTTTCAAGACGTCTGCATTTACACTGAATGGCCATGCAATATATGGCCTGTTCTTCCGGCACCCAGGATTTACGAGGAATGGTATCAGGAACAGTGTCACTCACCATCACCCATAGTGACTCAGCAACAAGTTTTTTTTCTTCCTGTTCCTATGACCTTTTGCTCTGTTGGCTTAGAAGTTTTGGTTGCAGAGGACAGAATACTTCTGTCAAGAGGCACAACAAGCATTCTATTGAGCTAGAAGGTTACCCATCATCCAACCACTTATTTCTGTAGCAATTGCGTGAACGTTTCTGCCATGTTTCATTATGGTTTTGCATATATAGAAATACATAAACAGATATTTGCATTTTATTTCTCTTTTTTTTTTTGCCCACACAATAAGACACAAATTGGGATATCTGTAGCTTTGTTGTTAATCTATGTTACCATCGTACTTCTATTGCTGTGAAGAGACACCATGACCATGGCAACACTAATAAAGAATTTTTTTTTTGTTGTTATGAACCTAGGCTTTAAAGGCTGAACCATCTCTCCAGCAGCAGTTGATGAGACTTGGAAAGCTATGGGCAGATGGCAGAGGAGGAGAACTCCTCCTTTCAGTGGGCTGATGGAAGGAGAAAGCAGAAAACAGAAAGGGAGAGCAAAGAGATTGGAAGGAGTTGAGGGAGGGAGCTTGAATCGGGATATA
>NW_026591643.1:6049037-6138828 GCF_907164565.1 Psammomys obesus | reverse complement strand
CAAAGAGATTGGAAGGAGTTGAGGGAGGGAGCTTGAATCGGGATATATAATGAATAAATTGTAAAAATACATAAAAATATAAAATTCAGCATAAACTTTAAAAAACGAAAAAACATTTAGGGCTGGCTTACCTTTCGGGAGACTAGTCCACTATTGTCAAGGCATGAAGCATGGTGGCAAGCATGCAGACATAATGCTGGAGAAGGATCTCAGAGTTCTAATGCTGGGTCTGCAGCAGCAGGGAAAGAATGCCACACTAGGCATGACTTCAGCATCTGAGACCTCAAAGCCCTCCCATAGTGAAACACTTGAATAAGCCCATGCCTACTGCAACAAGGCCACACTCCCTCATAGTGCCACTCCTTATGGGTCTACAGGGACCATTTCATTCAAACCAGCACGAGTTGTAATATGCTGCCCCAGACTCAGCTGCATCTTCTGTCCATGGACCAGATAATGTTCAGAGAGGATGCTGTGCTATCTTTCCTAGCAACAGCTTCCCCCATCCTTATTACAGAGGAGAGCATCCACCCCATTGTTGACTCTGTTGGAGACATCCTTCACCTTCACATCACAGCCCAATGTCTTCAGCATTCCAGCCTGGACTGAAGTCCAGCAACTGCTTAGGAATAGCTCAGACCTTCAGCCTTGTGAACTAAGAGGCCACCAGGTTCTCAGATTCTCCATGTACAAACAGCTTTTGTTGGATTACCCAGCTGGTCCCATGTAAGCCTGCCTACTAAGTCACCTTTGAAATATGTATTAATTTTCTTGGTCGTGTTCCTCTAGAGAACCCTGACTAATACAAGGCCCCCTACTCCATGAGCTTGATGAAGAAGCTTGAGGACAAATACCAGATAAAGAATGGTTATGTCCTATCCTATCCTATAGATCCTCTTAGTCTACACTGAAACTTCACATTTTTCCACTGCAGGAAGATACATGTGATTATACTTACTTGTGAAATCCTTATTTTCCTAAACTTTTGCACTGTTGGTTTAAATTCCATATGCAAACAAATCACCTGTGAAATACATGTTAGTATAGCCTTGTGACTGTGATGAGTAGACTTCCTAAAGTGTAGCTGGTATGGTGGGAGGACACTTATTTTGAACTGAAGGTTACTAGTGAAGAGAATGTCATTTCAAAATAAAAGTTTGTGTAAGAGTACACAGCTGCATGACTCTAAAATATACATGTCATGAGTAATATGTACTTTTACTGTTTTTTCCAGATGTATCACTAACTCTTCCTTTACTGTTTTTCTTTAAATTTGTGATTAAATTTAGGTAAAAGGCATCATTTTTTTTAGCACCAAAAACCCAATATTGACTTTTTTCTTTATTGACCAATCATACATTGCAATATAAATATTTATGATGTCTGCACGTACTTCAAAAACAAGTTGAATACCATAGAGGAAAGTGAAATGTAAATGGAAAAGAATTTCTCATAGGTTATACATTACTTTATAATCTTAATGTTACGCTGAGAAGCACCCCACAGCTTTAAAGAATCAATGTTCAGATTACAAGGCCTCCATCATCACAAACAGACACTTGCAAGTTGGTCTCTGGTCTCTTGGGGCTTACCCATGTCAGGTTTATTTGGCAATTTAGAACACGAAATTATATCTAGATATGTGTGTGTGTGTGTATGCATATATATATGCATATGTATGTATTCAAAACATTTCTTAAGTGGCCAGGTATTAAAGTGGTATCCTTCTGATACAATACATTATTTTTGACAGATTTCTCAAATATTAGAATTATAAGGAGCCTTGCAAATCATTATTGCAAAGCTTCATTTTATAGCAAAAAGAAAGGATGTGCAGTGAGGAAAAGTATTGGCTTTGGACCAGACAGCATCTTAGTTTATCAAGAAATACATCTGACTCCAATTCTGTTTGCACAGTGGTCATTCCTGAGCAAGTCTCTTTTTAATTGCAGAAATGTAAGAAAAATTTTGTACAGGTAGGCCAAAAGGAGTAGAGTGTGGATAAATTCAATTATTTTAAAAGAAGACTATGTTTGCTTGTTGTATTTTATTTTCCTTAAATACTTATCAAGACACATGATAATTCTAACATATACAGTGAATTTCAGTTAACCTCTTTGAGCATTATTGTTCATTTGCTTAGAATAAATAGAGGTACTCCATTTGACTTTAGAAATCAATATTTCTATTTTATTTTCATTATAAAAATAGTGAGTAACACAGATGGGTTTTGAGGTCACATAAGAATCTAAAAACATTTGCTAAACAACCATGAGGGCCAAATTCAAATGAACTGGAGACTCACTGCAGCAGCTAAGGAGACAAACAACGGAAGCTCGATGAGTCTGTCTGGCCAGCCAGCATAGCTCAAAATAGAGGATAACAAGTTTGATGAGAAGCCGTATCTCAGGGGGCGTGCCCATGGTGTTAACACAGAATACCCAACTTCTTCCAATGGAGAAATGTAGAGTTCAGACTCACGTGTTGGGTGTGAACTGCATTCGTGTATTAAAGTTTGTGGTATAGCCACGCATGGTGGTGCATGCTTAAATCTCAGTGTTCAGGAGGTGCAGGCAGAAGTATCATGAATCCAAATTCCTCCATGGCTACAGAGTGACTTTGAGGCCAGCCTGAGCAATACGAGACACTGTTTTATCCACACACAGGAAGTAGAAATGGAGAATATGAAGTAAGGTTTGTTTTTTATTGCTGTAGAGAGACACTATGGACAACACAACTCTTATAAAGGCCAAATTTAATTTGGATCCGGTTTACAGTTTCATAATGGCAGGAAGCATGGCACTGTCCAGGTAGACATAATGCCAGAAAAGGAGCTGAGAGTTCTACCTCTTGAACCTCACGTAGCCAGGAAGAACCTGGATTCTACACTGAGTGGGGCTTGAGCACAAGAAACCTCAAATCTGGCCCTCCACAGTGACACACTTCCTCCAACAAGACCATAACTACTCTAACAAGGCCTCAGTTCCTATAGTGCCATGCCTCTGGGCCAAATAATCAGACATGAGTGTATGGGGGTCACACCTACTAAAACCACCCATGAGGTGAGGCTATAAACCCTTCAAAACCCCCCTCCCAGGAACATGCTTCTTCAAGGAAGGCTGCTCCTTCTGCTGTTTCCATAACATCCCCAAACAGCATCATTAACCGGGGACCAAATGTTCAAATACATGCACCTATTGGGGAAAAGTCTCATTCACATAACTACAAATTCCACAGTTATTATCAAAGGTATATGATGGCTCCTTGCATTGTCACCTTCACAAAAGACCCATGATCATAAATCCCAGTGTGTAAGTAAATATGAAATTAGTGGTGATGGGAGATGTCTAATGGACACATTTGAACTGATTAAATTTGCAGGCAAGTGGATGGAACTAGAAACAATCATCCGGACTGAGGTAACCCAAACCATAAAGACACACGTGGTACATACTCACTTCTAAGTGGAAATTAACCATATGTAGGATAAACATACTAAAACTTGTAGTCTTAAAGAAGCTAAACAACAAAGAGGACCCTAGGGAAGATGATTAATCCTCATTCAGAGGGGCAAACAGGATAGAGATCAGAAATGGGAGAGTACAGAGAACAAGACAGGAGCCTATGACAGAGGGCCCCAGCAGGGTATAGATGCTGAGACTTATAGCTAAACTTTGGGCAGAGTGCAGGGAATCTTATGAAAGATGGTGGAGATTGAATGACCTGGAGGGGACAGGCGCTCCACAAGATAAGCAATAGTGTCAAAAAATTCTGGGCCCAGGGGCTCCTGCAGAGACTGATGTATCAATCAAGGGTTATGCATGGGGAGGTCCTAGACCCTCTGTTCAGATGTAGCCCATGAGCAGCTCAGTCTCCATGTAAGTTCTCTAGTAAGGGAAGAAGGGGAGTCTCTGGCATGAACTCGGTTGCCTGCTCTTTGATCACCTCCTCCTCGCAAGGTGGCTTTACTAAGCCACAGAGAAAGAGGATCCAGACAGTTCTGATAAGACCTGATATGCTAGGGTCACATAATTGGGGAGGAGGACCCCCCTATCCATGGACTAGAGAGGGACATAGGTGGGGAAAGAAGGAGGGAGGTGGGAGAGGAAGGAGATGAGGAAGGAGTATACAGCTAGGATACAAAGTGAATAAATTGTAATAAATAATAAGGAACACAAATTTTAAGAAAAACAGTGAATAAATTGTAATAAATAATAATAATGCCTCTTATTCAAGAAATATGTTTGTCCTCAGAAAAATGTGTTTTGATGAGATATTAGTATGAATAGATAGAGAAGCAAATGTTTGCTTATGTACTTGTTCATATATATCCTAAATAAAAAAGGTGAAGAAACTTTCAGTTGATCTTTTGTATTAAAAATGCAGAGGTAGCATGAGTATTCACACAGGTCAGCGATGTGAGGCAGTCTGAGGTCTGTCAACTCCCTTGCAAGCTCTAAAACCCAAGTGCAGGTGATGAGAAGGATTCAGATTTTTTAATGACTTTTGTAGCTACATTTTTAGTGTTTTCAAATTACTGCTTTTTAACATGCACAGTTCTCTACAACCAGAATATAATTCCACAGGATTTGAGAGGGATCAAAGAAACAGAAGCGAATGTCTATTCCCCAGATCTTACCAGTAAAACATCAATGCGTGTCAAATCACGGTTAATGTCCACAGTCAGTTCTGTCTACACACAAAACCATCTCCATTAGTAAAACCCAAGTTCTTCCTTAAAAATATTTTCTTCTCCAAAGAGGAAAGACGCTCTGCTGTGAATCTTAATGATTATAGATATTAGTCTTCAAAGGAAATATTTAACATGTAAGTCCCATTCCCACCAGTTACAGAATGTGTGATTTTTGTAAGAAAAGCTTGCTCTGCATAACCCCCCACATCTAGTTAAATAATTTAAGAAGGTGTGGAAAAACAGACTGTTTCAAAGAAAGGAGTTTTTACTTTGGAAATAAGACTAGTGGAGTGCATATGTGTGTGTGTGTGTGTGTATGTGTGTGTGTGTGTGTGTGTGTGTGTGTGTATGTGTGTGTGTGTGTGTATGTGTGTGTGTGTGTGTGTATGTGTGTGTGTGTATGTGTGTGTGTGTGTGTGCGCGCGTACGCGCGCGCGTATGTATTACATAATATTTCTTATTTACAATCTATGGTGCTTATATTTGTAAACAGAAGAAAGGACAAAATCAGTTCTTTCAATGCAGCCCATCCCTTCTGTTGCCTCCTATTTTATTGTAACTATTGCAATGTCGTGTATATGGTGACACCTTCCTTCCATCAGCTCTCCAGCAGACATGACACATGACTGTAAAGCTGGAAGTGGGCATGAAAGTGTCTCTCCATGAGGAAATGTGAGGTGTCTGCATCTATCTAAACTGTGTGGATGACACCTACATAGAAGGCCGCAAAGGAATGTAGGACTTTTCTCAATGATTCACATTTGTTAATTTTACTTTAATGGCATACAATCATTTCACATCATTCTAAATAAGTAAATAATGGCAAGCCATTAAAAGTAAAGAGCAAAATGAAACAAATTATTGAATTACATATTATTGGTGATTTTAAAAATGCAGAAAACATCTTAGTTGACTAGAAAATACCATAGATGGAAATATACAACAAAATAAGCTGGAAAAAAAGACAGAAAAATATTTGCTCTCAACAGATATAATGATAGCAACAGTATTGCTTAAATATTGCTTTTGCCACTCTAGCAATTTTATGCATTATAAAAGCATAAAATAAATACATGGTTAGATATAATAATAATAGTGTTTAGTAAATAAAATTAAAAACAAAATGTGTATTTTAGATTGTACAAAGTGAGGAAGTATGAAATAAATTTTCTTAAAATGCTATATATTTTGGTGTCATCATTAAGCGAGGGCAAGACAACATTTTAAAAGACCCATCATGAATCGATGTCATATCAACCCCAGACCTGCACTCACCACAGACTTGTAACAAAGCCAGACCAACTCTATCAGGGCCCTATACTCTGAAGCCTGGCCAGCAGAATATGTCTATCTATACTGCATAGAGAAAGCTTTGCATAGGAATTCTATGCAGTGTTTGGTGAAGGAAAGCATTAGTTAGAACAAGACACATAGAGAAATTATGAGCAGCATTGGAAAGGACTTTCCTGGGATATGACCAGAATTTGCATGCAAACTTTCTTGAGGTGTTATCTACAGAGAGACACTAACCTATCAAGGAATCCTCTCTGGCAGGACTAGCATCTATGGACTTCTCAGATGATGAGCGTCTGAGATTTGAGAAAGAATGTTCAAGGAGTTGAAACTGGAAACATCCATCAGGTAAGACAAATTTTACATGCTACACACATCCAGATCTCTCTCCCTGACCTTTGTGCCCTCTTTATTTAATATTAGGCATCAATTTACCTACCGCTTCTCTACGTACACTTCTCTACCACTAACACATCTTCCTTCCTTTTCTAAGGCCCTCTTTGTGTTTCTGTCTGTCTCTCTGTGTTTCTCTCTCTTTGCTCTTTTCTTTTATTTACTCCCTAATTTTTCCCTTTGCGTTTTACTTTCCATAGCCTTTCACAAGAATAAGAGATGGCCTGGCTTGATTCTCATTTTTAGTGTCTTGAAATCCAGAACCTTTAGAGGGCTAGATTTTAATTAATTACATTACATTCTTGTCTTAGCACCCGCACTTCTCACCTCCCAGTCCCACCTCCCTCTCTCTCTTTGATCTGCCTCCACTATTCCTCAACATAGGGGAGCTCCCATTCTTATCCACACTGACTCATCACCTCTTATCAGTGTTGAATGTGTCCTCTTCCGCTATGGCCTGGCAAGGCAGCCCTTCCATGGGGAAGTAAATGAAAACCTGGTAAGAGAGTCCATGTCAGAGAAAGCCCCTGTTGCCCTTATTAGTGGACCCACAGGAGACCTGAGCTGCTCATTACCTACATCTTTGTCAGGAGCATAGGTCCAGTCTATGCAAAGTCCTTGGTTGGTGCTTCATTCTCATCAGGTCCATCCAGAGAGGATATAAGAGGTTCTTTAGCAGAGGCTCCTAATAGCAGAGAAGAAAGAGGGCACCCTCTAAAAGGACAAGTCTCTTAGTAGAGAGAGGGGAACACGAATGCAACCATAAAATCTTTGTCTCAAAACTCACCCAAGAGGGCAGGAGCCAAGACTTCGGCGACCACCGTGTGGCCCTGTCTGAAGGGTAGAAGATCTGAAACTCTGAAACTGATGAATGGAGGGGTAGCTAACAGCAGAATATCGATATTGAGGCTTCCTGGGCTGGAGGGGACAACCCATGAGCTGGGACAGTTTGGATCCAGGCACAGACCACCATGCTCTGCTAATGCTACTGAAGCAGAAGCAGAGGCTGTAAGGGCTTCCCAGATTTGTGAATGAGACAGTGGAGGCAGCCCCAAGTACAGGAGTCAGTGGGCTGCCACTGCCTCATGGAAGCACATCCGTGCTCTGTGACCGAGACAGCAGAGGCAGCCTCAACTGTGGGCCTCCCTGCACGGAAAACAGCAAACACCACTGACAGATCTCCTACATTTCATTTGTCCCTTTGGGCACAAATCTGAGAGCAGAGTGCTGGGGGAAACCCCTGTGCGTTCCCCATAGGCTTGGGAGCGAGTGAGTGCACCTTCAAGTGAGTGCACGCAGAGCCCCAGATCCTAGCAGCCAGACACTGGATTCCACTCACCCAAACCCCCACTGTGGGCAACATAGGGATCCCTGGAACAGCATTCTCAACATTGAAGCCCCTGTTCTGTGAGTCTTCCAGTGGAGTTCAGGCAAACAATTCCTAGACCAAGATGGTGCAAACCATACAGATCTGAATACCTGGAGGACAGTACCACAGGCCTGTGGGCCACTGAGTCATTCAGGTCATCTGTGCATGCACACTGTGCCAGCAAAATGTGCCAGCACCCCTACTGTGCTTATGCTCCATCCTTCCAGGCATCCACACACACTAGCACCAGGTCCTCAAAGGCATACCTCCATGCACACTCCTGGGCTTGCACACATACACCTGCAACCTTCCTCCCTTAGTGACAGCTGAAATACCAACATTCACTCTCACACCTGAGGACCTCTCTCATCTTCCCGAAGAATGCACTGGACTCCTGAGACAGACAGACCCAATCTGCAGTACAGGCTCCAGTAACAAACAGTAAAATTTATAGATAAGCTGCTGGCTAGAAGCAAGTTTAAGAACATATCCCACAAAAATTAGGACATCCTGGCTTCACCAGAAACCACCCAAAACAACGGATATTTTAATTCATCAGAAACACAGGAAAATGAGCTCAAATCTATGCTTATTCAGTTATCAGAGGCACATAAAGAGGAAACGAAAGCTCTCAAAGAAATATAGCCAAACAAATAGAATCACATGTAGAGCTGCATATAGAGGCACACACAGAGGCATATAGAGAGCAAACAAACAAAACAAACATACCATCATGGACAGACAGGAATCTAAATACAAAAATGAAGAAAATGGTGCAAGACATGAAAACAGAATTAGAATCAATAAAGAAAACACACAGAGAGAAACTCTTGGAGATGGAAAACTTAGGGAAGACATCAGAAACCACAGAGATAAGCATCCAACAGAATACATGATATGGAGGAGAGAATCTTGGGTGCTGAAGACACAATTGAAGAAATCAATACATCTCTCAAAAAAGGCATAAAATCAGGAAAGGTCCTGAAACAAAATATCCAAGAAATCAAGGAGACCATGAAAAGATAAAACCTAAGAATAATAGTAATAGATGAAAAAGAAGATGCCAGGCTCCAAGAGCCAGAAAATATTTTTAAGAAAATCATAGAAGAAAAATTTCCCAACTTAAAGATAGAGATGTGCATTAACATGCGAGAGGGTTACAGAACACCAAATAGACTAGACCAGAAAAGAAACTCCTCACGTCACATCATAGTCAAAACACTAAATCTACAGAAAAAAGAAAAACATTAAAAGTAGCAAAGGAAAAAGGCCAAGTAACATATAAAGATAGACCTATCAGAATCACACCAGACTTCTCAACAAAAACTATGAAAGCCAGAAGGGCCTGAGCAAATGTCATGCAGACTCTAAGAGGTCACAGATGCCAACCCAGACTACTATACCCAGCAAAGCTATCAATCAACATGGATGGAGAAAACAAAATATTCTATGACAAAACTAAACTTAATATCTAAACAGGAACCCGGTACTAGAAGGACAACTCAAATCCAACCAAATCAACTACACCTAAGAAAACACAGAATATAGGTCACTTCACAACAAAAAATTAAAAGAAAACAAACATAGAAACACAGTCACACCACCAACACCACAGTAAAAGGAACTAACATTCATTGGTCACTATTAGCTATCAAAATCAATGGATTCAACTCTCCAATAAAAAGACACAGACTAACAGATTCTGGTGTGCAAACAGGATCCAACATTCTGCTGCATCCAAGAAACACACCTCTGCAGCGAACATAAACACTATCTCAGAGTAAAGGTCTGGAAAAAGTCTTTTCAAGCAATCAGACTCAGAAAACAAGCGGGAATACCCAGCTTAAATCACACATTGATCCTAACATCTTAATAGTGGGAGACTTCAACACTCCACCCTCACTAAGGGGCAGACCATCTAGACAGAAACTAAATAAAGAAACAATGAATGCTTACAGAAGTCCTAAACCAAATTGACCTAATAGATGTCTACAGAACTTTTCACCTAAACTCAAAAGAATATACCTTCTTCACAGCACTGCACGGAACCTTCTCCAAAATTGATCATATAGTTGGGCACAAAGCAAGCCTCAATACATACAAGAAGATGGAAGGGGAGAAGGAGCTCCTCGATCAGTGGACTGGAAGAAGAGGGAGGGAGGATGGGAGTGGGAGGGGATAAGTGATGGGGCTACAGCTGGGATACAAAGTGAGTAAATTGTAATAATAATAAAAAATAAACAAAAAAGAAAAAATAAAAACGGAAGAACCCACCCTATTGCCAAGATTTGCAGAGATAAAGATGGAGCCAGTATAAGAGATAGAGCAAAGGTCCAACCAATGCCTGGCCCAATAGGAGACACCCCATGGGAGAGAGCCAACTCCTGACACTATTAAGGATACTCTGCCATGCTTGCCTAGTTGTCCTCTGAGAGGCTCTACCCATCAGCACCTCGAAACTAAAGCTGAGACTCAAAATCACATATTGCATGAGGCATAGGGAACCTTGTGGAAAAGTGGGGGGAAGGAGAAGAGGACCTGGAAGTAAGAGAGGCTTCCCAAGGCTGGGTTTTTTTTAAACCTCTTCCTTTTCTGTCTACCTTTTATCAAAACTGCCACATCTCTTCATTTGCCCCTACTATTCGTCCCTTCTATTTACTTTTCACTTTTCTACTTTTTCTCTGTCAATCTACCATTTTCCCTAGTCTTGGTCTCCTTTTCCTCCATTTCTGTTTATACACACATTTGCTGGTTAGATTTTTTTTTATTCTCATCATTTGCAACTCATAGACAAAACAAAAGAGGTAGTTGAATGTAATTCAAT
This sequence comes from Psammomys obesus, assembly GCF_907164565.1. Lineage (NCBI taxonomy): Eukaryota > Metazoa > Chordata > Mammalia > Rodentia > Muridae > Psammomys > Psammomys obesus. Next base: position 6,128,256 of record NW_026591643.1, on the reverse strand, counting down.
ATTAGAGATACATAATTCTATATAAGTAAATTATAGATGTGAAAGACAGTTTACATATTTATTTCATATTTTTTTTAATCAATGAAACTCTTTACTCAGGTAAGTTTGAAAGAGCAGAGTAAGAAGAAGAAGAGGAGGAGGGAAAGAAGAAAGAAGAAAAAGAAGAAAGAAAGGAATCATTATCTCTGAAACTATCTGCATTATGCTCTCTTCTTCTCAAATGAAAATTTAGCCATAACTTCTCTATTTGTCTCACCTCACTCTTCCAACGAACCTGAGAGCTCTTCACACAGAGTGTCTCTAAGGCTTGGGTCAAGATCTTCAGGTTATCATTCATGATTGGGACTTCCTAAAGAGATTCACATCATTTTTTGTAATTTATCACAAGATCCTCCTCTTGTCAATCAAACAGCACTTGTGACAAGCCTGTGGATTTCAGGCATAAACTAATGACAGTGGATCAGCTGAAAATAGGGCTAAATTCCTGCTTTCAGGAAGTATACAGTTAGTTGGCAGGGACACAAGACAATGTCATTTTTATATCATGTGTTCTGTCAACCCCTGAAGTCATTCAGCACCAGTGCTTGTTTGACCACCTGACACTCAACAGCTACAGGATGATAAATAGAGATGCAGCAGGTATCTCAAAGTATTGAATCATCCTGTGGCAGGTTATATTTATCTTCTCTGTGTTCTCCTCACCAACTATGCCTAAATCTATTTCTGTGGGTGGAACAAATAACTTTTAAGAAAACAGTATAAGGTTTTCTAACTAAATCGACATGTAATTGTCCCTGTAATCAAGACTCAACTGAAAGGCTACTCTTCTCAAAAATAAGAGTAATGTTTAGAAAACTTTGTTTATTTCTATGTTAGAGACAGACTGCAGCTACACAATCACTGATAGGTAAAGAGTACCTGAATTGGAAAGGGATGTTGACTCTGGTTAGATTTTTTTTAACTTTTTTTAATTTTTTATTAATTACACTTTATTCATTTTATATCCCCCCATAAGCCCCTCCCTCCTCCCCTCCCGATCCCACCCTCCCTCCCCTTTCTGCATGCATGCCCCTCCCCAAGTCCACTGATAGGGGAGGTTCTCCTCTCCTTTCTGATCTTAGTCTATCAGTTCTCATCAAAAGTGGCTGCATTGTCCTCTGTCAGTTTGACATAAGCTAGGGTCATTTGAGAAGACAGAACTTCAATTGAGAACATGCCTCCATTAGACTGCCCTGAAGATAAGTCTGTGGGACAATTTCTTGTTTAATATTTGATACAGGAGGAGCAATTCTACAGTAGTTGGTGCCATACCTATGAAGTTTGTCCAGGTTTTCATAAGGACTGAAGGAGCCATGCCAGACAAGCCAGTTAGCAGCACTATGGTACCTGCTTCAGTTACTGCTTCCATGTCCCTGGCCTGCTTGAGTTTCTACTGTGCCTTCTCTCAACGATAGGTTGTGATCAGTATGTGTAAGTAAAATAAAACCTTTTCCCACACCTTGCTTGGTCAACGTCTAAATCTAAGCAAATTAGGACCCATAACAACTAATACATTAGTGCAGTAACCACTACCATTATTCCTCTGCTTCATAAATGATTAGCATTTAAGGGGTGATTTTTAAGTTTGACTATTACTGTATTTTCATATTGCACATACACTTTGATTATGATTACTTTCTTAGACACACTCTCCTTCCGCAGGATACGAGCTTAGCATCCCCAATGCCAGTCTAGAAGAGAATGTAGTGGAAAGACACCGCATTTAATTACAGCTTAGTAACATTTGCATATTGCAAACACGGACACTGAGAAAGTAAGGGTAATTTTAAAAATCAAACCAACAATTTTAATTCATATGTGTATGTCCCTATGCAAAAAAAAAAAAAATCTCACAAGAAATATAAAAACTCACATCCAAATGCCTCCCTCAGAAGTTACTAATGCAATAGTAGTGGCCTCCGACAAGGTCGCTTTTATTAAGGAAATAATACATAAGAGAACAGTTCAAATTTACACATGAGACAAACATGGCCACAAGAAGACTCTTAATTGAAACAAACATGGTTATTAAATACATTTCATTCAAAAGCTAATAAAATAGCCTATAAACAGAAGCCTCAAATCCCATTATTAATTTGGGGTATCAAATCTCCTCTGGAGACTGGGAGGCTAGTGGCGAGAATCAGAGTGGATTTGATTTTCCTGTAAGGACTGTTCTCATTCAGTCCTTTGTCTGAGCATGTGAAATCTTCCTTATGAAATATTTACTGCTGTTCAGTGTGGAGGAGGGAACACACAACACCAACATTTGCCATACATCATAGAAAAATGAATCTAGACAATGATCAACCATAGCTTTTTGATCATTATAAATGAGGTTGATGAGAAACTTCAAAATAGAAAGATCAGACTAAAGCCAATGGAACATTGTTGATCATAATATCATAAAATGTGGCTCTGCATAATCTCACACATAGTCTTATATATTATCTTATACACAATATGCACTTGTAATATAAAATTCCCTTTAATATTCTTGCCAGAAAATTGAATTTTTAGCAATTAGAAAATGTAGGTCTCAGCATCTGCTTTGATATACCGCTAGGTAGAGTCTTTCAGGTGCCTTCTGTGCTAGGCTCCTGTCCTGTTACTTGTTTTCTCCTACTTCCAATGTCAATCCCCTTTGTCTTTCTAGGTGAGTATTGATCATCTTACCCCTGGCCCTCTTTATTGTTTATTATCTTTAGGTGTACAGATTTTAGTATGTTTATCCTCTCTTATAGGTCTAGTACCCACTAATAAGTGAGTATATACAGTGTGTCTTTCTGCTCCTGGGATACCTCACTCAGGATGATTTTTTCTAGATCCCACCATTTGCCTGCAAAATTCATGATTTCCTTGTTTTAATTGCTGAGTAGTATTCCATATGTATAAAAGTGCCACAATTCCTGCATCCATTCCTCAGTTGATGGACATCTGGGTTGTTTCCAGGTTCTGGCTATTACGAATAAAGCTGCTACAAAGCAGTGTATTAAAGCGGATGTTGAGACCCATAACCAAGCCTTCAGCAGAGTGTAAGGAATCATATGAAGGAAGGAGGAATTAATATAACCTAGAGGGGACAGGGAGCCCTACAAGGTCCAAATATATCTGGGCACAGGGGTCTTCTCTGAGACCGTTTATCCAACCACGGACCATGCATGGATATAACCTACAAACTCTGCTCAGACATAGCCCATGGTAGCTGAGTATCCAAGTGGGTTCCCTAATAAGGGGGACAGGAATTGTTTCTGACATGAACTCAATGTCTGGCTCATTGAGCTTCCCCTCCCCCCCGAGGGAGGAGCAGCCTTGCTAGGCCACAGATAAGGACATTACAACCATCCTGAAGATACTTGATAAGCTAGGGCTAGATGGAAGGAGAGGAGGACATCCCCTCTCAGTGGACTCAGAAGGGAGCAGGGAGGAGATGAGGGAAGGAGGGGAGGATTGGGAGGGAAAGCGGGAGAGGGCTACAGCTAGGATACAGGTGAATGTATAAAATTATTTAAAAATAAAAAATATTCAAAAAAAGAAAATATAGAATTAGAGTAAAATACTAAGAAAATATATAATCTAAAACAAACAATAGAATAAATTATACACCATCGTGACAAGTTTCCCTGACAAATAAATTATTCACCAATTTCAGTAGGTACATAAACACGTACATGAACACATACACACAGAGCACCCAACACATAAACACAACATAGACTAACACAAAATTCACATACTCAACAAACCCATATTAAACCCAAGTCACAAATAGAAAAGAAATGCATGCACAAACCACACACGACACAGAAGTGCACACACACACCACGTACATACACGAAATGAAACATGCACACACAAAATGTCGCCAAATATACTAAGTGTGTCACACCCCACACAGAGCATGTTGCAGACACTACACACACCACACAACTGCACATACACAGCACACACAGTATGCATATACCCCAAATACACAAGAGTTACGCACAACACCTACACCCTGCATACACTTCCCCTGTGTTAAACACAAACCACACAACGGATATACAGAAACACAATAAACACACGAGGCACACCAGCTTTCATAGCACAAATAACCACTTCCACTAACCATACATACACCAACGACACATTCCACATAAAGCATACAAGCGCAGCACAGTACATGCGTGGTAACATTTTCAAAAGTAGTCATAGTCCATATCAGGAATGCCGATACATACATACACACAGAACACATACACACCACACTTCCAAACCACATACATGTGACAGGTATACACAGAACATACACAAATGACACTCACACGTAACACTTACATACCATAAACACAGCACATATCATACACACCAGAAACCAAAGATACACACTGCTCATGAATAATACACATAATTCACATATATATCATAGGAACACTTTATCCACACACTCATACGCTATATGTACAAAAAGACGTACAGAAAGTACACATATACCAGGTACATCATATAAACCCACCACACATATACATCATACATGCCACATACATGCACACACTAAAATACTAGACACAATACAATACATACCATTTTATATGCACCATCTACATGTGCACCTATTATTACATATAATCCGTAAACCACACACCATCTGTACACAAAATACAAGGAACATACAGGAACATAAAACCCCTATTGTCCAAACAATAGGACACACAGGATCCACAAAGATCCCTCACTTTACACCACCTACAGAGCCCAACATCCATATCCCACACTTAAGATACACATATATTCTACCAGGATACATCCCGCATTCCATACACACTCCCACACATCATATACCCACACCAACAAACATCATCCACATGCAAAACATGTCACACACACACTGAACACACTACACATACAGCACAGAACACACGCATAGGCGTAGTTCACGCATAAACAAGCCTTGCATTCCACCCAATCCTCCAGTATACGTACATAAAAATGGAATGACATTTCACCTACATAAAATAGGTGAAGGGCTATTACATTCAGATTCAACCATTTGACAGTGTGGCAAAAAGCTGTCATTAATGAGGTTCACGCATGCTTCAGGGCAACAAATTGAATTCAGAAAACAAACAAACAAAACCAAAAAGTCTCAGAATGTGTTTTAACAAAGTGTACAATTTTGCATTAGGTTGAATGCATAGTTATCCTGGATTGGACAAACCTTAAGACTTAGGTCATGGATATCATAAATATGATGCAATGATACTTGTGAGAAATATGGATTCTGTTTATATATTTAATAATATTGTGCAGTTTATTGTGCGATGTGATCTTGATACCGTGGTTATATTTTCCTTATAAACAATCCTTGACTTTAGAGGTTTCTATTCAAGCATTTATGTTTGAATTGATAAAATATTTGGGATTCACTTTAGATATATACAACAGTGGCTGCAAGCTCTGAATATTGGAAATTGAGATGGCAGATGAGGGGATAAGATAAGATTAATGACATATTAAGACTAGTTGAAGGTAAGTATACATTAGAGGAATCTCTAGTTTGTAGGCTTAAATATTTCTGTGATTAAACTGTCTCATTAAGTTAAATCAGATTTTTAAAAAAGATCCATTTAAAATACTGTAGGTCTAGTACCCACTTATAAGTGAGTATATACCATGTGTGTCTTTCTGCTCCTGGGATACCTCACTCAGGATGATCTTTTCTAGATCCCACCATTTGCCTGCAAAATTCATGATTTCCTTGTTTTAATTGCAGAGTAGTATTCCATTGTGTAAAAGTACCACAATTTCTGTATCCATTACTCCTTTGAGGAACAGCTGGGTTGTTTCCAGGTTCTGGCTATTACCAATAAATTTGCTACAAACATGGTTGAGCAAATGTCCTTGTTGTGTACTTGAGCCTCTTTTCGATATATGCCTAAGTATAGCTGGATCTTGATGAAGCACTATTCCTAGTAGTCTGAGAAAGCAACAGATTGACTTCCAAAGTGGTTGTACAAGTTCGCATTCCCACCAGCAGTGAAGGAGGGTTCCCCTTTCTCCACAACCTCTCCAGCATGTGTTGTCACTTGAGTTTTTGATCTTAGCCATTCTGGTGGGTGTAAGGTAAAATCTCAGGGTCATTTTGATTTGCATCTCTTTGATAGCTAAGGACGTTGAGCATCTCTTTAAGTGTTTCTCTGCCATTTGATATTCCTCTACAGAGAATTTTCTATTTAGCTCTGTACCCCATTTTTTTATTGGATTACTTGATTTATTGCTTTTTAACTTCTTTAGTTTTTATATATTCTCAATACTAGACCTCTGTCAAATATAAGATTGGTGAAGATCATTTCCCAATCTGCAGGCTGCTGTTTTGTTCTGATGACAGTGTCTTTTGCTTTACAGAATCTTTCATTTTCCTGAGGTCCCATTTATTGATTGTTGCTCTCAGATCCTGTGCTGTTGGTGTTCTATTCAGGAAGTTGTCTCCTGTGCCAAAGAGTTCTAGGCTCTTCCCCACTTTTTCTTCTAACCTATTTAGATATAATAAACATACTAAAATCTGTACACCTAAAGAAGATAAAGAAGAAACAGGACCCAGAGTAAGATGATCAGTCCTCAATTAGAAAGACAAATTGGATGGACATTGGAAGTAGGAGAAAACAAGTAACAGAATAGGAGCCTACCACAGAGGGCCCCTGAAAGACTCTCTATATAGCAGTGTATCAATGCAGATACTGAGACTCATAACCAAATCTTGCACAGAATGTAGGAAATCATATGAAAGAAGGGGGTGTTAGTAAGACCTGGAGAGGACAGGAGCTCCACAAGGACAAAATATATCTGGGCACAGGGGTCTTTTATAAGACTGATTCTCCAAAAAAGGACCATGTATGGATATAACCTAGAACCCCTGCTCAGATGTAGCCCATGGTAGCTCAGTATCCAAGTGGGTACCCTAGTAAGGGGAACAGGGACTATTTCTGACATGAACTCAATGGCTGGCTCTTTGACCTCCCCCACCAAGGGAGGAACAGCCTTGCTAGGCCACAGAGGAGGACATTGCAGCCAGTCCTGAAGAAACCTGATAAGCTAGGGTCAGATGGAAGGGGAGGAGAACCTCCCCTATTAGTGGACTTGGAAAGGGCCAGGGAGGAATAGAGGGAAGGAGGGAGGGTGTTGTTGGGAGAAAATGAGGGAGAGGGCTACAGGTGGGATACAAAGTTAATAAATTGTAACTAATATTAAAAAAAAAACCAAAAATTTAATTAAAAAATAAAACAAAATCCAGAGACAAATAACTAATAAAATAAAAGAAAATAAAATACTGTAGGATGCTAGTTTATTTGTAAAACTTTTAGAGAACATGATAGATACCAAACTCAGATTAGTTTAAGGGAAAAAAAAGAAAAACATCAAATGCATTTATATATGGTACTAAAAATTCCAAGGCCAGAGCTGCATCCAGAAACTATGGAGCTATCAATGTCAATGTGCCCATACACTTCGATCTCTTGGCCTCTTCTTCAGTCTTTTCCTCTTCTTTCTGTCTTTCCCCTCTAGGCTGCACTTTGCACTGTGTTTCCTTTGAGTTTTCCCATTCACAGCCAACATTCTACTATGGATAGAGGGAAAGAAAGCCAGAGAATGAAATACAAGCCAGTTTAGTCACCCACAGAGGGTCTTACTGTTTTCAATGACAGTTGGAAAAAGTGGATCACATTTCACAGCCATAGCCCAATCACCTCCAATGCATGTAAGAGTCCTTTTAACTTTTATTTTATTCCACAAGCCTTATCCATGTTATTATTTAGTTCCCTGATCTGAAACAGAAAATTTGCCTCAATTTCCGTAAACAAAGATCTGTATGATACACATACTGTGGTTTTACATGCAAATATACAAGGCAATGAACAACTCATCTGAAACTAATCACCCTGCCTTTAAAATTTTGCTAAAAGTAACTAATTCCATTGAAGTATATTTACATATCTTAAAATGCACAGTACTGAAGAATGGTGTTAAATGAGTTTGACAAATGCAAGTTTCCAAGTAATGCACACCCTAGTCAAAACAGAGAACATTTCCACCACACTTACAAGGCTTTCCTGCTAACTAATGCTTTACAGAATCCTCCAATGGCAGGCAAATACTGTTCAGATTTCTCATACCACAGAGTAGTTTTCATGCTCTATGAAAATCCCTAAGAATCATCCACTTCACACTCTTTATAACTCCAGCTTCGTTGACTTAACCGAGTACGATGAGACTTATCTATTGTTATTTATTTATTTGTTTATCTATCCATTTATTTATTTATTTATTTATTGTGTGCTGGTGTGTGTGTGTGTGTGTGTGTGTGTGTGTGTGTGTGTGTGTGTGCACAGATCATTCTATGTATGTAAAGGTGTGTAAAGAACACAGTCATGTACCAGACGCTTCAGCGATGAAGTAAGTGATCTGTCTTTACTATTTGAAATGGTCATGGGACAAAATTGTTGAGTATTTAAAATGGTGCTGCTGGTTTGATTCAGAAGTTGATTTTTTTTATTTCAATTCATTTGTGGGCTTGTAGTAGCTCAGCTGGTAAAGTCCTACGCGAGCTGGAGGACCTGTGCTCTATCACAGGAATGCAGATAAACAGGTGGTTGTGGTAGCACATGCGAGTAATCCCAATGCTCAGATAGCAAAAAACAGGGTGTTCCACGGGGCTTGTTGGTCAGCTGCTACGCCTAGCCAGTGACCCACAGATCCAAGCAAGAGACCCTCTGTCAAAAAACAAGGAAAATAGTTTTTCAATAACAACATCCTAAACTCACATCTGGCCTCTACCTGCATATATACACATTCATCCACATATATGTGCACATACATACACACAAATATAGCTTATTCTGCTTAATTTAACTGTGTAATGGCCAATTCCCACTGTCAAACTAACTCATTTAGAAACCACCTACAAGAGCTATTCCTAGACATGTCTGTGAGGAAATTTCTAGAAAAGTTTTACAGAGAATTGAAAGGCCACCAAAACATGCATAGCGTCATTTCATTGCTGGAGGACTGTTGGTATAATGTTCTTTTAAAATGTATATGCCTTACCCTTGTTAATTCAAATGCTGATTTCCCCACTCCCAACTCTCTGGTTTCAATCCGGATACTGCATTGTGATACTCATTATAAGCATCCTGTCTCAACTCTTGTGTAAACAGGACAAAATAAAGCAACTAGATACAATGTTGTGCAATGGGAGGAGCCAGAGGACAGGAAAGAGGGGAGGAGCTAGAGAGCAGGAAAGGAGTGGGAGGAGAGAGAGCTGGAGGAGAGAGCTTGGAGGACATGGAGCACGAACTAGACCTAAGATTTCACAAAAAGCAAGTATAATGTGGGAAATCTAAATGTTAGGAAACTGAGGGCTTGGAGGCTTAGGAGGAAGTAAATATTGCCCAGCATTGTGTTCTAGGTTAACTAAAAACCCAGTCTCTGTGTGGTGATTTGGTTTTACAGCTGCTGAGGATTAACAGCAGCATTACCAGAAGATAAACCAATAGTAAATATTAATAACTTCTTACAACAGAGGACCCAAGCTGGACACCAAAGAAAAAAGCAAAAACCTTCTTAGCAGCAACATCCTCTCACTGCTTTCTGGCGGCAAATGCAACATGACCCCTACCACCAACCCCTCAGAGTGTGACATGGTCCTCCTTAACTTGCTTTCCGCCAGGTGTTTGTTCACAGCAATGGAAAAAGTTATTATGAAAAAATATGTAATTTACATGCCATGTGTATTTTCTCGATTCTGGGTGACCTCACTCAAGATGATCTTTTCTAGTTCTCACTACTTGCCTGCAAATCACATGATCTCCTTGTTTTTAATTGCTGAGTAGTATTCCATTGTGTAAATGTACCACAATTGCTGTATCCATTCCTCCTTTGAGGGACATCTGGGTTGTTTCCAGCTTCTGGCTATTATGAATAGAGCTCCTACAAACATGGTTGAGCAAATGCCCTTGTTGTGTAGTTGAGCATATTTTGGAAATATGCCTAGGAGTAGTATAACTGCATCTTGAGGTAGCACTATTCCCAATTTTCTGAGAAAGTACCAGATTGATTTCCAAAGTGGCTGTACAAGTTTACATTCCCACCAGCAATGGAGGAGAGTTCCCCTTTCTCCACATCCTCTCCAGCATATGTTCTCACTTGAGTTTTTGATCTTAGCCATTCTGATGCACCCTGGGGATGCAGCCTTGCCAGGCCACAGAGGAAGACAATGCACCCAGTCCTGATGAGACCTGATAGGATAGGATCGGGTCAGATGGAAGGAGAAGAAGAACTCACCTATCAGTGGAGTAGGGGAGGGGCATAGCAGGAGAAGAGGGAGGGAGGGTGGGATGGGGAGGAGACTAGAGAGAGGAACAGAGCAGAGATACAAATTGCATAAAGTGTAATAAATTATAATAATAATAAATATTTTAAATGTAATTTGTATAGTCCCATGTAATGGCTAACATACTGCAAAATGCGTATTTAGAGTCAACCAAGATGATGAGGTTAGTCTTAGGTGTTAGGAATAGAGGTGTGTCATTAGAGTCTTAAGAGTATGAGTATATGTGTCACTGTTTATATCAGACAATTCCAATTTGGATGAGGCATAGATGGAGTGGGGTTAGCCAGAAGTTTGAAAATATTATTAATCAAGTTATTGATGCTAACCTCATATAGACATTGGTGATATGTATTGAAGCAGTGAAGCAGGTTAGGAAAACCATAGCAAGAATTGAAATGGAAACACTGACAAGAATTGTAGATATACTTGATCACAGGATCAGAAAAAACAAATCATCAATAAATTTCAAAATTTTTGTTTTGACATCCAGATGCATACCTGTTCAAAATTTTTATACTGAAGAAGGTCTCAACAAAGTCACATGGAAAATTACATGTCAACAATGGATGGTGCTGGAGACAGTCAAGCTCTTTGAGTCATAGAGAGATTGTGTCTAGGACCAGTTTGTCTTGGGGTCTAGAAGCCCATCTGTTACTGCTCTGGTTTAACCAAGACTGGTGCCAAAGGTCACCCTGGCCAGTCACATACCATTTTATGCTAAGTAAGATAGCTAGTGTTGAGCACCACGGGAATGGAATGACTTAGAGAAACACGCAAATATCTGGTAGCTCTGTGTTGGTACAGGAAAAGTCTGGGAACTGGTGCATCCGTTGTTTAATGTTGCAGGCAATTAGTGAGGAGGAGCAGCTGCTACGGTTAAACTGCTAAAACTGCCGGAGCAAGTGAAGCAGAGCATATGGGATAGGTTTTAGCTCCAAAACGCTGCTTTGAGGGTAATATTGACATGATTTGCCTATCATATTTTCTGCCTTTGAAAGTGATTTGCATAACCCTTCCTAGAAATAGGATCCATATGTGTTTTAGTTTTTTTGGTGGAAGAGGTGTAAACTCAAGCTTTTTGAAGGAAAGCCAGCTACAAATCTCCTTCTGGAGCCAGGAAACATCTATCTTCAAGAGAAATGTGGCTCCTCAACAGAAACTCAACCAAGAAAAGAGGAGTTAGCCAATGGATAGTTAGTGGAAACTAGATATACCGCAGCCACCTTAGAAAATATTTTAGGTATGTGTTACCAGTCTCTTTAAGAACAGACTCAAATAACAGAGGTAATTATGTTAATATTATACAGTTACAAAGTGGCAGAGCCAGAGATTAAAGCACTCTTCTCTTTCTGCAAAATGGTTCTTCAAAGGCAAACACAGCCATCAGGATTTGAAGTTGTCCAGTAGTTCTGAAAATACTGTTCCTTATTCAATAGCCTAGCTTTTATATAAAAAGTGTTCTATGAATATGATCATCTAAATATGATCATCTAAGTCCACACTGGACTTATCGAGTCATAAATTCGGGGGGGGGGCACAAACCTATGTTTTAAAACAAATTCAAAGACTATGATTCATGCTCATGCTTTGAGACCACTGTATGCATGAAAGTTAATGAATCATGTAAATTAAGAGTCAGCTATACCAGAAAACTACATCTGGAAGGGTAATACATGAGAAGAAATTTATGTTCTTCACAAAACATAATAGCAGAATAGTTTTCAGAGATGTGTATAAATCTTATTTCCAGTTCCAGATCTGAAGTATTGAGATCTAGTATGCAGGATGGCTTTGGGAAAAAAATTCCCTTGAATTCTCTATATTTTCTTTACAACATTACACACACTGGTAGCAGTGGTGGACAGTGATAGCGGCACACGTGGCCCCCAATAGAGTTTACAATACCTTCATATTGTTTTAAAGGTAGGTGGAAGAGCAATCGAAAATGAATGAATTTGCTTAGAAAAACTCTCAGTATCTTTTCTAGATTGACACTCTGAGATATTTTGCACATAAATAAGATGAAAATATTCCAAACTGTACCAGCTCTGTCTTTTCTTCATGAACATCGTTACACTTCAATGCTACCAAGGACCTTGGTAGAAATCCTTTTTGGAAAGTATTTCCAGGCCACTCTGCATCGTCACCATCCCACAGCCGCACACCAGCATATCCTGCAGGTTGTCCCGACAGACTGCTGCAGGGGACAAACACTGCTGTAAGCTTCAAATTACTCATGTTTGCATTCCATGGGAGTTTGTCCTCCCTGTTTTAACAAAATGGCTGGCAATTTAAAAGGAAGGGCTTATTTATCTTATTTATTTATTTATTTACTTACTTACTTACTTATTTATTTAGCTTCAAAGGTTTTGACCCATGGGCTTCTACTTTTATGTGTGACGAGATTGACCTAAGGGCAGAGAGGTCATTAAGGAATAGAGGTGCACAGCTCATGGCATCCAGGAATAAGAAAGAAAGATGGAAGGACTGGGGACAGTGCATATCCTTCAAAGGTACCCACTTTATCCAAGTCTGCCTCATCTCCTAACTTTCAGACGCCTTCTCATGGTCCCACCAAATAAAGAGTGATTCACTGGCAATGCTCGAAGCCCTTGTGATGCAGTAACTCCCCAGTGGCCCATTGTCTGCTTGCCACACCTTTAGCGCACGAGCTTTTGAAGGATGTTTCTAACCCAAACCATCACAGTGGTTCTCTGTGGGCTATGAGGAGAGTTTCGTTTACTGAGCCTGGAACTCAATGCTGTTTTCACGTTCTGTTTCTTCGGTATACTCACTGCTCCCGTCCTGTTAATGGCAGTCATAAATTTGACTGGGGCAGTTTTGACTCCTTGCTTTCCTCCAGCTAGACTGTGAGCTGTATTTTGGACTTTGGTTTTGTTTATGAGAGCACAGTCTGTTTTCAGACCATAATGTGTTAGAGCCTTCATGAGCCACACAACCCAGTCACATTGACTGGTGCACACCATTCCTTCTGTTGATGTTATTTACTATGTAACAGAAATTCAGATAGGTTCAGTAACAAAGGTACTTTCAATCTTTAAAATTCTGAAGTTAGAGGGCTACAATGTCACTTGATTGCTCAATAATGTCATTAAAGACTTACGTTCTTCCTGTCTTCCCCCATCATCCAACTTAGTGTAACTTCTGCTGGTAATTTTAAAACACAGTTAAGAGACTCATATGTTGATATCATCAGTGGGTGATGAGAGCTCTTGTTTGTTTCTAGTTTTTCTTAAGAAAGACTTTCATAGGAATCTGCCTATTGGACCCCCTTATATATTCCATTATCCAAGAATATGTCCTAAAACTCTTCCTAAACCACTCACTGGCAAGGGTAACTCAATGTCTGTGGCTGGATCACCACACTGTTTGCTCAATGAAAGGCATTCCCATGCAAAATCAAAGTGGACTTATTAGGAAAGAGTGGTGACAGGGCAGGGGCTCTGACAGGCTGAGCTGCTAATGCTTTATTCAAGAAACCACACCTTTTCAATTTATACAATAATTAGCCATTCCTATGTCTAGCTCAAGCTTCCTGGAAGACATGCTTTGGCTTGATGGTGGAAGTCATGTTTTGGGTTCAGATACACCCGCATTGAAACTGACGTGACAAACTTATCCCAGTTTGCCCAGGATTTTCTTTTTTCAACACCCAATGTCATGCCTACACTACCGGAAATCTCTTATTCCTGAGCAAACCAGGACAGCTGGGAATCCCTATTGAAATCACATGTGTATGCTTTAATGCAACTACTGAGAGTCTACTGACTTAATCCTCCAGTGCTACATTCAAGAAGTACTTCTTGAATGTCCATCCAGCATGTGCCACATAAAGCTCTTGTTTTTCTGAACATTTTGACATTACATTAGCTCTCCTATTTCCCACAATCATGCTGAAAGTGCCCTTGGGTGGCCTTGTGCATGACCCACTCACTGCATCCCATCACTCACAGACCACGTCATAGGAAGCCTAGCCACCTGACAAATGGGGCTTGGGAAATCCCCAGGAGTTTTCAGACACTGTTGCTGGCCTGAAAAACAAAACACCCATAAAAACAGCCAAGGGTCCTGAACTGCTCAGGGAACATGCTGTCCTCTCCTGTTTGCAAGACCATTTCTTGGACAAACAGCTGCTCTGTTTGCTATGTTTGCTGGACTTTTGGCCCTGCGTAGTCACTGTGAGGCAAGGCACATCTCAGACAAACAAGCCAGTGAAATGAGGTAATTGTGGCTTTCGATGAATGCTATTTCTGTCTCCTCGGCAATGCTGGCTGGAAATGAAGAACAAGAGGTAGTGTTTCTGACACGCTGTGGCTCTCTCTATTAAACTGAGGTAGATAACACAGGAGTGGAAAGCCTCCTCTTGTTCAATTCCCTGAATGATGAGTGAATGCTCCATGCAATCTGATTCTCAGTTAAGACCTATTCCATGTGGGAAATTCCTTCCAACTGCCAGAAATTGTCAGCTGCCAAAATGATTCCTAGATTTTACTTCATGCGTCCTTATGAAACCTAATCTATGAACCAATCATGTTGTGATGTGGTATGTGAGAGAGAGGGGTGGGAAGGACAGAAAGAGAAATAGAAAGTCCTTTATCTTCATGAGGACTTTTAGAAACAGGTACTTTTAGCACACACACTGTAAAGGAGAGCAACGTGTAAGTCACCATGGAGGAAACCGTGGTTGAATGAGTAATATGTAAGGGACCTGTGTGACTAAAGCATCTTCTCTCATAGCTGGTTATTCACATCAACGTTAGGGAATCTGACACTCTGTTCTGCCCTCCACAGCACCAGGCATGCACTGGGCACACAGATGTACAGGTGGGCAAAAGATACACACAGGACAAATGAATATAACCTTAAAAATAGAAATCGGTCTAATATGAACCTCCAGTAATCCACCAGGACAATGCTTTTAGTTAAGAACTGATGTAAAAGAAAGAGGTTTTACATTCAGAGGTCTACTGAAGGCCATTGTATGTTTTATCTTAGAGACCTTTGGTATCCATTTAACCGTTTCAGTTCTTAGTTTCTTTATGAGCAAACTGGAGATGAACACTATATATGACTTTTTCCTAATATTATGAGATAAAACTGTATATTAAGATCCTATCAGAGTGGGTGATAACTAATAATGCCTAACACATGCAAACTCTACAAACTGTCATTATGCGTTAACATTGGGAGTTACTATTTACATTCTATCAGATGCCCAGAAGCCTTTCATTGCCTTAAAGTTAGATACTTCTGTCTTTATAAACATGACTGCAGGTCACTCAATGAAAATCTTTCTTGTCCAGGGAAAAAGCATGCTGCTGTGCCATTATGTGCTATTCAGATGACCTAATGAGATTCTCCAGCTTTAACTGTGCCTGAAGTTCACACTCTAGTTCCTTGCTATGGTTTCTGTCTCTCCTGACTTGAACATGTTCTTGCCTAACTTCATTGATTTTCTTCACTATTGAACATGGGAACTCGCTCTTTTAACATCTTGCCTCTGGCCTGCCCTAAAGGCCTGTTTCACCTTCCACTGAATCAAATCCAAGTATTTTGATTGACAAAGCATTTCCAATCTTGGGAAGAGTTTTTGTGTTAAGGGTTAGGCTAATATAAACTGTTATCTTTCTCTCCAATTAAGTTAGAAACATGCATGTAAACTAGAAGGAAATTGAGCCCCATTTAAAAGCATGTATTAACATTAAGGAGGGTTTCATCAAATGTGTTATTTGAGCGAGAAGTTAACAGATGTGATAATCAGGTCCTCTTCTCTGTGGCTTTTGTGGTTATTGTGAGGTAGACCCAATTAGACCAGGCCCCAGCAGAGCCGAGACAACATTCACAACTTAAAAAGTCCAAAATATTGAAAAACAGTGAAGGTCTTGGGAAGGGTAAGGGTGGGAAGTATTTTAGACATTTACTCTGGATTTAAAACCACTATGTGTTCATTAAAATAACAAAATAAAAACCCCAGTAACTAAGATAATCATTGCTAAACAAATAGAACCCTAATCCCTGAGCAGATATTCTGTCACATAAAAGCCTCATTATCAAATATTGAGAAATCGGTGGATGTAGTTTTTATAAATGCTTATAGTTGTATGTAATTGGAAAGAGGGGTCCAGAAATGAAAGACAACCCAGGGTGTTCTTTCAGAAAGGGATTTGATGTGAGTACATGCTTTACACATGGAAGACTCTAAAAATAAAACTCAAGAAATGCCCCACCTAAGAACCACTATACCTGTATTCCTGGCAGTCAGCCAGAACAGCACATGCGATGGCATCTGACCTAACCACTAACCCAGATCATCTTGAGTGCTCATTATCCTCATCATAGTGACAGTTTTATAAATCGCGCCCCCCACAAGAAGATGCCTCTAGACTGCTGATTGTTAGTAGCCTGCTCCACAACACCATCTCATCTCCTCCTTTAATATCCTGACACATTCCTCAAATGCTGAGTTGCATACATATTACCTAGAAGTCAATGAATTGAGGATTCTGAATGAACAGGTTCAGAGCGAATATTGGGATTCTGTATTTCTAACAGAACTCTAAAGATGTATCGGCTTCTGTCTGTAGAAAATATCTGTAATAGTGAGGCCCTTGGGGAAAGACTGGTTTTGACCACTTATGTAGTTACTTTTCCTTCTACTTCTACTATTAATCTTTAGACAGGTTTGGTGATGACAACTTCTCTGTGAGACTAGGTGTAAAACAAGGAGTACTGGGTAGAAACAATGCAAAATCTTGTTATATGAAGGATGCTTATGACATAAGAAGTTTATGGGAGGGGCTAGAGAGGTGGCTCAGAAATTAAGAACAGTTACTACTCTTGCAAAAGACTGAGTTTGGGTTCACGGCACCCAAATTTTAGCTGACAGCCATGTGTCACTACAGTTCAAAGGAATCCAATGACTTATGGACACCAGGCATCCATGTGGCATGCAGACATACATGGAAGTATGTGAATAGTCTTTTGAGATATCTATCTCATCATTGTGAAATCCAGGCATAGATATGTTTTGTTCTCTAACACTTCTATAAAAATACTACATCCACACAGAGAAATTGTAAAACTATGTAGAAAATCCATGTGTGTTCCTTTTAGATACTGTATTAATGTCTTCTCATACTGTATCCATTTACTTAATTGCCTCTTTATTTACCAATCAAATTTGTGATGCTTTGGATCCATTACAACATAAGTTCAATACTCACATATGTCTTAGTATCTAAGTATTTTGTTCTCATATCTTATAGTAGGACTCACTAGCTTTTTCTGTCTTTGTGTTAATTTCCTATATGGTGTATAGGTTAAGTTCCTATACAGTGGACTAACAGGTCATACATATACCATTGGCTGAGATTGGACAAACTGAAAGGCATAAAAAATGTAATATAACGCATCATCAGCACAGCACTAAATTCTCCAAAGCGGTTCCACAGTCCATATCCATATCTGTATTGTTAAAACATCCCTACTCTGTCCTATATGGTTAATTTTGTCTTCTTTAAACCAATCATTCTCAAGAAACTGTAATTACGTTATGTTTCTAGTCTCCTTCATTGTTCCATGTGTTTCTTTTCCTTCAATTCTGTTTTTACCTACAATCAATACACCATTAATTTACCTTTATAAAAAATGTTACTCAATGACCATTATTATCACATGGTTGTGAAATGATCATGTTACAGAGTTGCGACTTCCCATTCCTCTTCTAATCCAACCTCTGGAAACCACTAATCAAGTTTATGTTCCCATGGATTTGCCTGTTTGGGACATTTTGTATAGTATTCTATAGTATGAACTCACCACACCACACAGGATTCTCTGTTCTTCTGTTGACGTAAAGATGACTGCTTCCAGTTTTGAGCTATGTCAAATAAAGCCAGTATAAACATCCATCCAAAGGCTGTTTTGTGGGATATGCTTTTAGTTCTTTGAGTCAGTCCCAGGATATGGAATTGTAGGTTCACTGTATGTTTAATTTTAAATGAAATCGCCACATCTCTTTTTTAAATGGCTATAATATTTTATACTCCCATGAGCTCTCCATGAGTTTTAGCAGTGCTAGATGTTTATCATGGATATTTGGTGTTGACCATCTTTTAAATATTCTGCTGTTCTCATGGGTTCAAACAATCTAAACAGGAATTTGGTAACAAGATATCATTATGTTGAGGACTTTAAACAAAAAGAACTCTTCCTTTCAACTCAGGGACTCACTCTGGTACAAAATTGCTCAACAATAAATGTTTCTAATGCTGATGTAATAAATTACCACAAGTGCAGATGATTAAAGCACACATCTACGATCTCACAGTTCTCTGGGTCATAAATCTGTATGAATAACTTCTGTTTTAGTTTTCAACATTACAAGCTTAAAAGCAAGGTATTACTGGAGTTACCTGTTATCTGAAGATTTTAGAAAGACTTCCAAACTCATACAACTCCTCAAGGCTGTAAACCTATAGCATCACTCTTCTTCCTTGTTTCATCTGTGCCCCCTTTAGTTCTCAGTGGTATCTTTTCAGTCCTTCCAGGGACTATCTCCAGCCCAGAGTAGGTAACAGTCGATCAGAATGTTCCAGTGCTTATAATCAGTTTTCCCTGGTAGTGGAGGTCTTCCTCCCCTTCTATCTGACCCTAGCTTATCAGGTCTCATCAAAGCTGGCTGCTTCATCTTCCTCTGTGGCCTGGCAAGGCTGCACCATTCCCCAGGGGGAGGTGGTCAAGGAGCCTGCCAATGAATTCACGTCAGAGACAGACACTATACCCCTTACTTGGGAACCCACTTGGAAACTGAGCAGCCAATGGGCTTCCATTGAACAGGGGTTCTGGGTCTTCTTCATGCATGGTCCTTGGTTGGAGTATTGGTTTCTGCAGGTCCTCTGGGCCCAGGTATTTTGGCTCTGTTTTTCTCCTTGTAGAGTTCCTGTGCCTTCCAGGACATTCTATCTCCCTCTTCTTCCATAAGGTTTCCCGCACTCTGCCCAGAGTTTGCCTATGTGTCTCAGTATCTCCTTCTATACCCTGGTGGGTAGAGTCTTTTAGAGGTCCTCTGTGAAAGACTCCTGTCCTGGTACTTGTCTTCTCCTACATCCCATGTCTATACCATTTACCCTTCTGAATGAGGATTAAGTGTCTTCCCTAGAGTCTTCCTTGTTGTTTAGCTTCTTTGGGACTATGGATTTTAGTACATTTATTCTATGTTATATGGCTAATATCCACTTATAAGTGAGTATGTATCGTATGTGTCTTTCTGCTTCTGGATAAATTGTAATAAATTAATTAATTTACTTTAATTTAAAAAGAAAGAAAAAAGAACCTGTTTTCCAGAGCACCTGCCACAATTCTTCTGCTTTTAGAGAAACAAATTCTCTAGAAAGTGAAGCAAATCCCAGAATAGTCTCACTATGCCAAAGGTGTTACTTTCCTGTGGTGGTTTGAATGAAAATGTCCCCACACAGACTCATAGGCAGTGGCATTTTTGGAGGTTTGGCCTTGTTG
Source organism: Psammomys obesus (assembly GCF_907164565.1). Lineage (NCBI taxonomy): Eukaryota > Metazoa > Chordata > Mammalia > Rodentia > Muridae > Psammomys > Psammomys obesus. The sequence goes on along the minus strand of NW_026591643.1, from coordinate 6,108,311 downwards.
GAGGAAATGTGTTACTGGGGGTAGGTTTTGAAATTTCAGATGCTCAAGCCAGGCCCAGTGTCACTCTTTTCTTGTTCTCTACTGATTCATATATAGGATTCTCAACCACTTCTCCAGCACCATGTCTGTCTTCTTCATGCCAGCTTGCTTCCTCCCATGACAATGATAAACTAAACTAAACTGTAAGTAGCCCCAATTAAATGTTTTCTTTTTTAAGAGTTGCCATGGTCATGCTGCCTCTTCACAGCAATAGAAACCTTAACTAGGACACTTACCCACATATTCAAAGTCTCTATGACCTTACAGTGGTCCTTATTCATATGTATCAAATCTTAGGGCTTGAATATTTGAATACTATAGCCCCTTAAAGTGACTGAGACACACACTCCTTGTCTCCTCGTAAATGAAGAGCTTTGTTTTTTGTTTTTGTTTTTTCTTTTATTTCTTTTTTTTTTTTTTTTTTTTTTTTTTTTGAGACAGGGTTTCTCTGTCATATAGCCCCAGCTATCCTGAAACCCACTTTATAGACCGGGCTGGCTTCAAACTTATAGAGATCCCCTGACTCTGCATCTCAGGTGCTAAGATTAAAGGCAGGTGCCACCATGCTCTGCCTGAGGTTTAAAATTTTGAATCTCATCCTCAATACCACTTTAGTTTTCATCTCTATCAATGTTTTGTGAACAAATGTGTCTGGTATATTTCAGAACAAGTCAGAAACAATTTTCAGACACTTTGTTTTAGATTGATACTTCAAAGTTTTCTACTTCACAGAACAGCGCAAGAATACATTTACTTATGTGGTGCAAGAGAAAGAATGTTAGTAATGGTGGATGCCATAACTGACTGCTATGAGGGTAGAGCTGGCACCTCACCTTCCTGTGGTAGGTTACAATTCTTCTTCTATGTGAGATGTAAACACCTTTATGTGATGTGTTAATTTCTTAATGTGCTTTTCTTAATTTCTGAGATAGTGTCTTATATATCCTAGACTAGGCTACAAAGTGTTATGTAGCTGAGGATCATCTTGAACCTCTCTGATTCTCCTGCCACTACCTTCCTAGTGCTGGGATTTCTGGTATATGATACTCTGTCTGATTTTATGTTGTTCCATGAATCACAGCCAGGGACTTGTGCATGATAAGCATTCACTCTAACAACTGACCTGTGACCTCAGCCCTTTTCTTCACTTATAGATAGCTGCAGCACCCTTTCTTATCATTTTCCCATGCTTTCTGTCTCTGTGTGCTCTACAGTGTTTCTCCATGTGCTAAAGCAGTTGGTGCTCTTACCCAACGCATGTTCAGTCAACTTTGTGTAATGCAAGGTCCTGGTAAAAATTCACTGTGAAAGAGAACATAGAATCTGTTTCTTCTCTGTGATACACTGTGCGAGTAATAGCTCTCCCTCTACAGCCGCTGCCCCAGGCTCTTTCCTGACGTCATCCTTTGCTTTCTCCATCCAATACGTCTTCTTCACTGGCTTCACTGTTGCTGCCAGCCTGTTGGTGCCACATCATCCCTTGATGTTTCCTCTGCTACTGATTATGTCACAAAAAGCCATCTTGTGTTTATTTGTGACTTCTGAATTATCCCTTTTAAGTGTTCCATGTTCGTGTTTTTTTTTTTTTTTTTCTGAAAAGAAGGGTTGTATGAGACAACTTTTGAATTTTCTTACATAACTCAATTGTTACAATTGGTTGGTCTCCAGAATTAAATAACCTTTACAACACACCAAGTTTCCAAGCTTGTTGAGTGGTTTACATTCATAAACATGGAAAAGAAAACAAAAGAGTGACAGTAAGAACTGTCAAAACGTGCAAAACTGCTTAGAAGGTAAGCATTATTAGAAGGTATTATTATTAGAAGGTATTATTACTCATCTACTGGTGACACAGAGAAGCCTTAGTTGGTTTTTTCATTTCTCATAACTTCTTACAGTTAGCAAAGCACCTTTTTCTGTGAAGCATATCAAGCAAAAAGATATATAAGACAAGCACGTGCTACCTTGTGGATATGTTATACACATCTTTCATGAATCTCTTCACAAATTCTTTAGAAAAGGTGCTGTCTTATTTTATAAGATAGCAAAACAGGGGTATGAGAAAATACAATAAATTACTTTCCAAAATTCAGAATTCTCGTGAGAATGCAAACTTACATCCTTTAGTGCAAAATAGCCTTTCTTTGAATCGTTGTCTATGGGGCCTCAGCTGTTAGGATAACACAATGAATCCTGACTTACTTTTGCTGTGGACTTTCACTATCATAGGACTGGGGGAGGGCATAGGAGAAGACGGAGGGAAGGTGGGATTGGGGAGGAGGTGGAGGAGGGTGCTACAGCTGGGATATAAAGTTAATAAACTGTAATTAATAAAATAAAATAAAAATTAAAAAAAACAAAAAAGATTTTCATATTCTCAAGACAGTATTATTCCTAATATTTTATAAGCTCCCTGTAAAGTATGAGACAAGCCTAAGAGAGTGATTGCAAGAGTAGACTCTGACTACAAGAAAAAGTCCACTGAGCATTAAGCATCTACATGCACAGTACCCAGTGATATAATATTTTATGCCTTTCTAACTACCTTCATTCTTAGACAAGGACCAAAGGTGAAAAAAAAAAAAAAAGACTATGCTCTTTTTATAGGTTGTAGAACTAGAAAATGGTGAGTCTGTTTTTAATGCCACATAGCAGTAGAGTTTTAAATATGTAAAGACAAAGTCATTTTAAGACAATATAAACTTTAGAGACAGTCCAAAGTTAAGAGGATGTGACCTTCCTAATCTTTTTGACTTTAATCTCCCTGTCTGTTCCCATAAAACACCCGTGTACAGCAAGTTAATGTGGCCATTATCACTATGTCCTTCTTCAGGGCTCTAGCATTTGTTGTCGCTTTAGAAATACACTCACATAGACCTTTTAATGTTCTTTGAAATTGTTCTAAAGCTTTCTCTTCAAACTGAACAGAAACTAACTCTAGCCCAAAGGAGCCTATGGAAAATTCCTGACACTGTATGTTCTCGTGATTTTTGGAGCTCTGTAAATATTTGAGTCAGTAGATCTTAATCCATAAACACAGCTGTACTTAAAACACGCTGATGGGGAGTTATTATAACTTAAACAATTGGATAGCAAAACAAATCACTGTTAATCATTTTCGTTTTCTAAGGACAATGGATCCAGACTGCTCATAAAACTGACATGATGAGCTTCACAAATAAACTTACAAATGCTAAGATAAACCATTCTCAACTTTTTAAGAACACTGTAAAAAGAATGTGAGGTGGGGGAGGGCCAGGGGAAAAAGGAAAACAAAACAGTTTTGAGCAAAGACCAATATTCTCATAACTCTAATGCACATGAGACCTCCAAAGATAAACACGAAGGAGAAAATCCTCTGTAGGTTTGTCCTTTTTCTATCCAAACTGCAGTGTGAATTGCTATTATTTGGAGATTATACTTGTTTCCATCAGAGCTACCTTTGGCTCTCCTGTCAGGTTCTCTGTTGCTGCATTTGCAGGAAGTGTTCGTTATACCAGTTTCTTCTCAGGAGACCTGTCAGACTCACATACTCACTACAGAGAAGATATAAAAATTAGTTGAAACCTGCCCTTCGAAAGGGTGCATAGAATCAAGACAGACACAGAACATCATTAAATAAATTTTCAAATTAGCTTTACGCAAATGAATGGGTTACTAGTACATATGCGAAAACAAAAATGAAAGAAATAAAAGGTCCTTGGAGGACATGTTTAGCAGGAAAGATTGCTAAATGGCAGTTGGGCTGGAGATAATGAGGTGAGGTGAAGAGTAGACACTGAAGCTGAGGATAGAAACAAGCAGAGTTTGGTAGCAGATACATTCCAGATAGAAGTGACTGTGTCATTGAGAATACTGCCAGGATATAAAGGCAGTGATTTGCTTCACCCATAGTCAAGCATAGGTAACCGGGCTGGTGGGGCAGTCATAGAAAATTATGAAAAGACTGGAGTGTCTGAGCTCAGAGTTTATAACTTTTTCTATAATCCAGTAAGAAGCACAAAATATTTTTATAATTAATTTTTTTATTAATTAAAATTTATTCATTTTGTATCCCAGGTGTAGCTCCTTCCCTCATCCCCTCCCAATCCTGCACTCCCTCCATCATCTCCTCCCTGCCCCTCCCCCAGTCTACTGATAAGGGAGGTCCTCCTCCCCTTCTCTCTGACCTTAGCCTATCAGATCTCATCAGGTCTGGCTGTATTGTCTTCCTCTATGGCCTGGTAAGGAGGAGGTGATCAAAGGCCAGCCACTTATACTCCAACCAAGGACCATACATGAAGATAACCTAAAAACCCTGCACATATGTAGCCCATGGCAGCTCAGAGTCCAAGTGAGTTCCCTAGTAATGGGAACAGGAGCTGTCTCTGACAAAATTTTAGTTAAGATTAGATCAGATTTCAGGTTTAAAAGATTCACTTGATAAAGTAGAAAAGTTGATTGAGACAAGAAGGATAAGAGGTAGAACACTTTGGAAAAGAATAAGACCATGGATAGTGAGAACAGCAAAACAATGTATAGAAGAAAACCTAAGGGCAGAGCCACCCAAATATGACAGTCACAATAATTTTATGTTGGGTTGGATGTGGGAAAAGCCAGACTATATGGAAAAAATCAAGAATGAAGGTTTCTACTGAAAGTGGTTTTAAAGGTTGGGGTATTTTCTCTTTAAGCTCAATTTATATTCAGAAATCTTTCCATCACAATAGATAATAAACATTCAAAACAGTCTCAGGAGCTACTTTGGTCTCTCCATGTGGTTTCCTTTGGCCATTCCAATCAGTTCCAATCAGAAGGTGCATATGAGAACTTGCTATCCCTACAGAACCTCCATGTGAACAGTCTTGACTTACACATTTATAGACAGATTGGGAATTAAGCTGTGGTGTGAGTAGCAAGAGTAGAGCATGCTGGATCTAGAACTTGGGGATGGTGGGGCACTACAGCAGAGGAGCCACACGCCAGAAAGTAATCCTTGACCTTTGTAGTTTTCACACTGAATAACTTAATTACTCCATGATTCATTTCAACTTTATGTGCTATATGTCCTATAACTTTATGTCCTATAACAAATATTTTTTGCTGTTTTTGTGTTACTGTAATTTATTCATTAATCCTTCAGCTTAAATGCAGTTTTACATACAAATTTAACATTCTGACTCTCCCAACCAAGGGAAAATACTTCTGCACTTATCTTTCATCATGTTCAGGACACTGACTCTTTCTTAGGTGATTATTCCTATCTGTCTTAATCCTTAGACTGCATAAATTTTCTTTGAATGCAAGCTAGAGTGAACCCTTCCTCCTTCTCTTCCTTCTTTCGCAAGGAGTTCCATAAAGTACTTTTTGTCTATTTGGATGACAAATTCAACATGTTGAAAAGATTTTGTTCAAGACTGAATGTGTGGCAGATTTTGTGAGTGATGCCAAGATTAATGAAAAATAAAGACACTAGGAGATGTTGGAGACAGGTGTAGAAACAGTTCAAAGGTCCTAAGTGTAGGTGATAAAGCTATTCAGAATTGAGACTCTGAATGGGTCTTAAAATCACTAGAAGCTTGTGTGTGGATTCCTGATTTCTAAATTTTATGTATATTCTGTATCAAAGTTCTGTTTCTCCTTATGTTTCCCCTAAACCTTTCTTCCTGTTATTCTAATGGGATCTAGAAATAGGTTATTACTCCAAGGTAAACCATGATTCCACAGTGAATTAGTCTCAACCTTAACATTACATAGGACATCACAATCCAAAGGCATGTGGACTTCAAAAGAGCTTAATGCAGACTAGGGCAAGCACAAACCATAACTGAAAAAGAAGAAAGGCATGATGTTGTTGGGATGTCACAACCTGCCCAGCAGAATGTTCCTGAGTCCAAGCCAGAGGCTTCATGGCCAACTGCATGACCTATTCAATTCCGGAAGCCTGGATTCTAAACTCTTTTCACTCAGCGGCAGCTTTGTTCTCATAGACCTGTCTGTTCCTCACCTGAGGAAGAGAACTATTCAGAAGCCATAAACCATTTCATCCCTCAAATAGGAAACTAATCCATGTTACTCAAGTCCAAACCATTTCCCACCACTAAGATTAGTGGGGGGAGGGGCACTTTCCAAGTCTACTGCTGCCCTCCAGCACTGTTGCCATTCAGTTCTCTGCCTCACTGCTTCTCCCTCTTCGTAAATCATCCTAGAAGCCTTTACCCATTCTTCCTAGTCATGAACTCAGGATACTTCCTCTTTGGATGCTCTATTGCATTGGACATTAAATTCATTCCTTACTAGTGGGGTGAATTACAATAAGTGAAAATAAATTATTTCTTTTCAAATTTTATTTGGAACTTAGAAAAGACAAAAAAAATACTTTTATTATATTTTAAATTTTTCCTGGGGCTCCTTTTTTCATTTTCTTTCAAAACATTTTTATGCCCAGTGCTTGGATTTAGGAGACATTAAACAAGTTTTTCAATGAAACAGTTAAAAGTTCGTACAAAAGCACAGAGGTTTGTGGCGTGGAGAACAGGGCCTTAGTCTGAGAATCAGAAGGCCCATTCGCTTCTTCTCATTTGTCTAATATTTAAGTAAATGAGCACGTGTCTAAACTCCCTGAGCACTTCTGTCCAGTGTTGCTGCTTTCCCCAGCACTGACAAACTGATCAACTCTGGGAAATTTCCTGATTTATTCATATATCAGTCAATTCATATAAACAATATACATGTTAATATAGAAAAGGTATTCCCTGCACTGGCTAGTTGGTATGATCTGGAGAGGACAGGAGCTCCACAAGGACCAACTATATCTGGGCACAGGAGTGTTTTCTGAGACTGTTTCTCCAAACAAGGACCATTTATGGATGTAACCTGGAACCTCTGCTCAGATGTAGCCCTTGGCAGCTCAGTATCCAAGTGGGTTCCCTAATAAGGGGAACAGGGAATATTTCTGACAGGAACTCAATGGCAAGCTCTTTGACTCCTCCCCACCCCCCAAGGGAGGAGCAGCCCTGCTGGGCCACAGAGGAGGACTTTGCAGCCAGTCCTGAAGACACCTGATAAACCAGTATCAGATGTAAGGGGAAGAGGTTCTCCCCTACCAGTGGACTTGGAAAGGGGCAGGGAGGAGATGAGGGTGGAAGGGTGGGACTGGGAGGGAAAGAGGGAGCGGGATACAGCAGGGATACAAAGTTAACAAACTGTAACTAATATTAAAAAAATAATAAAAAGAAATAAAAAAACAATAAAAGACAGGAATCTAGAAAAAAAGTTACCAAAAGTATGTGATAACTGCAATGGAAAGTTGAAGCAGGAGGATCAGGAGTTTGCTTCCAGCCTTTCTCCATATTGAAACATTATTTTATTTTTTCTGACATGTGGTATTGTTTAGCATCGGTACAAAACTTTTCAACAAAAATAGAAAAAGTGAAAACTCTTTCTTTTGATACCTAACATTAGATGTTAGGTATCAATACCTAACATTAAATGTTTTATATGTGATGTCACCTTGATAAGTGCCCTCTTATCTAGCATGTTAAATTTTTATTATGAGTGAGCATTTAGACTTTTAAATAATTTCTTTTCAGCACCCATGGAAACAATTACATCATCTTTTCCTTTATTCTATTTGTTGATGAGCTTTTTTAACTTTTAATGGTGTATTTTTTCTTAAATAAGTTCAATTTGATCAGGATATTTTTATTTTGTTTTTATTGAGTATCTATTCACTATATATAGCACGGGTTTTATATTATCATTACTTCCAAATATATCATTTTTATACCCTCAAAAAAAGATAGAAGAGGTAATGACTTTCCTAACCCATGTGAGATATTAGCATGACTTCTGTATTATGCTAAGTATAATTCCTGGTGTTTTGGCAGTGTTTTGAGCACAGGTACTGACGATATGCTTTGTTTTGTTTTGTTTTTTTATGGTGTTAGATGATGTTTGGGTAAGACGTATTATTGTTGGTGATTTTTATTATGATAGGTTTAAGATTTCAGTCATGTTAGTGGTGTTGATAGAGTGATGAATTCATCAAGTGAGACTTAGAGGTAGATGGCAGAGTTAGCAGTTAATGTGCTAATCAATTTGGCTGTGAGGACAACTCATATTTTCTCCTAGGCCTTTTGCTGTCATCACCCTCATCCCTACATGCCCCACCCTAACATTATACAGTTTGGGTAAAAAAATAACCTCAGTCAAGGTACTGTATCCAAACGTGGTTAAGAAGTTAAATTTAGAATAGATGGACAGCCTGACTTCATTTGCCCGCAGAGATTCAAGATGTACATCCAAACCACAGTGGTTCCGTATGCATTCCTGAAATCGAGAGGTCCAGAGGAGACAGTGAGAAACTCCCACCTAGTGTCTATTCTGCTTCTACAAGGTGAGATGCTCAAGGTACAAGGGCTCAGTCCCTTGTATCTTATGTTGGCTGGACTCTGGATCCATAGGGCCACCCTGGCTGGCAATGTTTCAGCAATCAAGTTTCTGCAGCAGAGAATAAAGGCCAGACTAATGCCAAATCTAGAGATAGTCTGTCCTTACAACCTCAGCCTGAGTCAAGACTTAGTCTTTTGCATGGCCCTGGCCACTGTTGTAGGCCAGCTCTCAGCACCCCTTCAGAGATAACCACAAAAACCACTTTGCAGGCATCCTTGGGTCCAGTGTCTCTTTTCTCCTTGGATGTAGCATTAATGCCCAAAATGTGGTTTGGGGAGGGCCCCAGGATGTCTCATCACTTCACTCATTCCCAAACTACAAAACCATCCTGAATCAATATACAATACATATTAAACAACCTCATCACACAAATTTAATTAAGGGAAGTTAAGCAGTTAAGGGTCTGCTATGTAAAATTATACATGCCACTGTTCTTTTGCACTTTACAATGCAAATATGATCATGAACTTGCCCTAGTGGCTTTTGCCTACAGGGTCCAGCCCTATCCTTTATAATCTGGCATTGAGTGCTCCTGATGCCTCCTCTCCATATTTCTCAGCCTGTTTTCTCATTAAGTCCTAACAACCTCTACACCTTAGGCTTGAAGTGTTCAGCTTCATAGAGCTCTTTTTACTACAGAAGGATTACTTTCTTTATCAGTTCTGTCTGTCGTATAATCTAGGCTCTTCTTCTGGGCTGCTTTTCTACAGTTTATGATTAGATTCATGGCTCAAGATTCAAGATCTTGTGCAGGATCCATTTGTAAATTATTTCAGTGTTCTTAGAAATCATCTGGTCTGCAAATGCTAATCCCAAGTAATTCCATCCACAGAATACTAATAATAGTTAATTATTACTTTCCCAGACCCTAGGCACCATATTACTTCCTCTTGTAATAATTTCCGTTTATCCTCATTAAAAAAAAATAACTTGCTTAGAAATAAAAAAGGCAACTTCCTCTTCTCAGTCAATGTACTTTCTGCTTTCTAGTTTCTGGAACCAAATGATCCAGTAAGCATGTCCTTCGCACAATCCTCATAAAAAATAACTTGCTTAGAATGAAGTCATGTTATGTCCATTCCATAGCTAGAGTATCTGCAGTTTAGTTAGATTAAGTAAAATGCAGAAATGCATATATCTGGGGGTGGGGTGCAGGTCCTAAACTTAGTTCTCTATGCTCAGATTTGATATACCACAATGTCTCAGACAAATAACAAATCCCACTCTTTACTTTTATTTATAATTAACTTGGGCAAAAGAAGAAACGTGTTGTTTAAGAGCATATAGTACATGGAAAGAAATAATAAAGGCAACTTTCTCTTCTCGGTCAATGTACTTTCTACTTTCTCTGGAACCAAATGATCCAGTAATCATTTCCTTTGCACAATTATTACTTAGATAGCTGAGTGTTCAGCACCGCAGAGGACTTGAATGGAAGCGAGACAACTAACTACAACCTAAATAAAATTCATGTCTGTGGAGATCCTATTAAACCAGGAGAACATCTGTTCAATAAGCTAAATTTAAGGGTCATTGTTGAAACTTTGCTTCTTATAGCTTTTAGCCGTCCATTTTGAAAATGAGAGACAACAACAAAGCATTGCTCTGTTTAAGTGAAATCTCTACAGGGCCCTTAGCAAGAACGCTGACCACAGGCACTGTAAATCAACAGCATCTAGATCTTCCTCCCTAAGCCAGAAATGAAGAGAAAGAGATAGCAGAGAAGATTGTGAAACCAAGAAATTTCAAGCAATCCTTTTCTTTTAAATTTGAGTGTTTTTTTTTTTTTTCAGGGGCAAAACCCTGAGTCTGTAAGAGAAGAAAACATAATAGATACAGGTTAATGGTGTGTGGTCAGACCCTAAGGAGCAGGACACTTGGTCTCTGGACTTGTCAAGGATATTCCCTAGGTTAGCTGTGCTTAAGGCCACAGACGGCAGTCTCCATATAGTAGGCAATGCAAGGAGATGTCAGTGTCTGTCTTAATATTTTCTCTAGATCCGGGAAATTTAGCAAGAACTTCCTGCAGACACCACTTCTAAAGTACATACATACATACAGACATATACTTATATTTAAATGCATATTCATACACCTATACATGTGTAAAAAGGAGAGAAGAGAAAGAGGAGTAAAGAAAGCAAATTAATGAACATTTGTGTAAACTGTGTATATATACACGGGGAAGTATTCAAGCCATAGTTACATGCTTCACTGAGCGCATAACAAACACTTCCATTGTTCACTCAGAAAACTCTGACCTCCAATCTTCTTCCTTTATCCATGACAAGGCTCGTTTGCACTGAAATTCTTTCCATCTACCTTTTTTTTTCTGATTACTAAGATAGGAATTAAGAGCACAAGTGTTTCTATCCTTCTCCTCTTTCTTATTGCTTTTCTCTCCTTCTTTATCTTTAGACCAGTCTCTACTCTGTTTGTTTTGTTTTGTTTGTATTTGAAGGAAAGAAAGTGAAGCCCTGTCTTTTTCTTTATACTATCATGGAAGTAGCATTTTTCAGTCAGAAAATAAAGTGGAGATAACTTGCTTTCTTCACCTTTTTTCAAAATTTTTCAATTAATAACTATAACTCATTCAATAAGTACTATTGATCTCCTTTAGTTGTCTTATTGCTCTAGCTAGGACTTCAAGTATAGTGTTGAAGAGATACAAAGAGAGTAGGCAGCCAGCAGAGTATCAAAGCAGATGCTGAGACTCTTAACCAAACTTTGGGAAGAGTGCAGGGAATCCTGTGAAAGAAGGGGGAGATAGTGGAACCTGGAGAGGACAGGAGCGTCACAAGAAGAGCAACAGAACCCAAATATCTGGGCACAGGGGTCTTATATGAGACTGTTTCTCCAACCAAGGATCATTCATGGATATAACCTAGAAGCCCTGCTCAGATGTAGCCATGGCAGCTCAGTATCCAAGTGGGTTCCCTAGTAAGGGGAACAAAAAGTGTCTCTGACATGAACTCAGTGATGGGCTCTTTGACTTCCCTGGAAGGGGGAGCAGTCTTGCCAGGCCACAGAGGAGGACAATGCAGCCAGGCCTGGTGAGACCTGATAAGCTAGGGACAGAAGGAAGGGGAGGAGGACCTCCTCTATCAGTGAACTTGGAAAAGGAAATGAGAGGAAATGGAGGAGGAAAGGTGGGATTGGGAGGGAATGAAGGAGGGGTCTACAGCTGGGATACAAAGTGAATAAACTGTAATTAATATAAAAAATAAAAATTTAATTTAAAAAAAAATAAAAGACTAGCTGCATCACCTTCTTTTGTGGCCTAGTAAGTCTGCACCCCAGGAAGAGATTATCAAAGAATCTGCCACTGAGTTCATGTCAGAGACAGCCCCTTCTCACCTTACTAGGGAACTCACATGGAGGCTGAGCTATCTATGGTCTACATTTGAGAAGGGATTTATGTCCTCCCTATGCACTGTCTTTGGTTGGTACATTAATGTCTTATATCCCCCACTAGCCAAGATTTATTTATATTTTTGGCTCTGTTGATCTTGTGGACCTTCTGTCCCCTCCAGGTCATTCTATCTCCCCCTTCTTCCATAAGATTCCCTGTACTCTGCCCAAAGTTTGGCTATGAGTCTCAGCAGCTGCTTCAAAACTCTGCTGGGTAGAATCTGTCAGAGACCCTCTGTGGTAGGATGGTGCAAAAAGACACACATGATATATACTCATGAGTATATATTAGCCATAAAATATAGTATAATCATACTAAAACCTATAGTTCTAAAGAAGCAACAAGGAAGACACTTATTCCTCATTCAGAAGGGCAAACAGTATAGACATAAGAAGCAGGAGAAGACCACTGATTGGTAAGATGAAGTTGACTCAACTCCCTTGAGCTCTTTACATTGTAGCAGATCACATTAGCTCCATTGACAAAGCCATTACCCAGCATTCAGTGCTATACAGGGCAATGTACTTGAATTGTTTTTACTTGTTACTTACACACAAGAATATACTTATATTTATGAAGTGCTGTTACCTTCACTAAGAAAGTAAGTATCAAATGACTGCCTACAGATTGGGAAAGAATCTTCACCAACCCTTTCTCTGACAGAGGGCTAATATCCAGTATATACAAAGAACTAAAGAAGCTGAAAAGCAGCAAACCAAGTAATCCAAATAAAAAAAAAGGGGGGGGGGAAGCTAAAAAGAAAACTCTCTGTAGAAGAATATCGAATGTCAGAGAAACACTTAAAAAAATGCTCAAGGTCATTAGTCATTAGGGAAATGCAAATCAAAAGGACCTTAAATGCATCAGAATGGCCAAGATGAAAAATTCAAGTGACAACACATGCTGGAGAGGTTGTGGAGAAAGGGGAACCCTCCTCCACTGCTGGTGGGAATGTAAACTTGTACAACCACTCTGGAAATCAATCTGGCGCTTTCTCAGACAACTAGGAATAGCGCTTCCTCAAGATCCAGCCATACCGCTCCTAGGCATATATCCAAAAGAGGCTCAAGTACACAATAAGGAATTTGCTCAACCATGTTTGTAGCAGCTTTATTTGTAATAGCCAGAAGCTGGAAACAGCCCAGATGCCTCTCAACTGAAGAATGAATACAGAAATTGTGGTACATCTATACAATGGAATATTACTCTGCAATGAAAAATAAGGAAATCATGAAATTTGCAGGTAAATGGTGGGACCTGGAAAGGATCATCCTGAGTGAGCTGTCCCAGAAGCAGAAAGACACACACGGTATATACTCACTCATATAGACATATAACATAGGATAAACCTACTAAAATCTGTACATCTACAGAAACTAATCAAGAGAGAGGACTCTGACTAAAATGCTCAATCTCCATCCCGAAAGGCAAAGAGGATGGACATCAGAAGAAGAAAACAGGAAACAAGTTATGAACCTGCCACAGAGGGCCTCTGAAAGGCTCTGCCATGCAGACTATCAAAGCAGATGCCGAGACTTATGGCCAACTGTTGGGCAGAGTGCATGGAATCTTATGTAAGAAGTGGGAAATAGCAAGAGCTGGAGAGGACAGAACCCCACAAGGAGAGCAACAGAATCAGAAAATTTGAACACAGGGGTCTTCCCAGAGACTCATACTCCAACCAAGTACCAGGCATAGAGATAACCTAGAACCCCTGCACATATATAGCTCATGGCAGTTTAGTGTCCAACTGGGTTCCATAGTAATGGGAAGAGGGACTGCCTCTGACATAATCTGATTGTCCTGCTCTTTGATCACCTCCCCCTGTGGGAGAGCAGCCTTACCAGGCCACAGATGATGACAATGCAGCCACTCCTGATGAGATCTGATAGACTAAGATCAGAAGGAAGGAGAGGAGGACCTCCCCTATCAGTGGACTTGGGGAGGAGCATGCTTGAAGAAGGGGGAGGGAGGGTGGGACCGGAAGGGGAGGAGGGAGAAGCTTATGGGGGGATACAAAGTGAATAAAGTGTAATTAATTAAAAAAATTTGTGAAATATTTAAGTTGAACAATTTGTAAATTATTCAGGCCAGAAACTGTAGTTTCAAAATTAGAGATGAAATGATACAGGCTGGTGTGTGTGTGTGTGTGTGTGTGTGTGTGTGTGTGTGTGTGTGTGTGTGTTGTTGTTGTTGTTGTGTGTGTGTGTGTGTGTGTGTGTGTTTGTGTGAGTGTGTGAGAAAGAGCACTTAAAGTTTGTATGAGCTTTGGTAGCTAGCAAAACCTCATGCTTATTAATATACATGACACAATGTAAACTGAGTTAAAAAGCCAAGATAAATAAAAGCCAAAATATGAAATTTTTATTATAAGTATATCAATACTTTTTTCATGAAGTTTTCTTTTCACATTTCTGGGATTAAAAACTTGTATTGTCACAAGGATTATGTAGTAAATGGTTTATAGAGAGAAATCCACCTCTTCCACCCTTTCATTCCTCTTTACCACCTCTCTTCAAGGGTGGCATAAACATTATGGCATTTGCAGTTTTAGCATTTAGTGTTTCTTACTAATAATACCAGTCAGCACCTAAGAACCTGAGAGTCACAGCATGTCAAGGAGGATTTCAATGACAGTCTGTGAATAGCCTGGACATCAACCACTAAGGTAGGAAGTAAATCATTCAAGAGATTACCTAAGAAACCAAAATCCCATTTGTCACCACTGAAGCTCCTAATGAACTTTCTTGAGTCTAGCTAAAGAGAAGTAACCTAACCATTCCAGGACAGAGGAGGCTTGAGGACAGCCTCCTAGGAGTAGGTCTTGGGAGGTCTTAGGTCTGGTATGAGTCTGAGCATTTATACTCACTTCCTTGAATTAAACTTCCCCAGATTTCCACAGAGGATAAATTGACCATAATAAGACACAATGGTAAAAAAAAAAAAAAAAAAAAAAAAAACCTTGCTTCACAATACCTCAGTTCATGCCACCATAGTAAGATTTACTAAAGTTGTATTTTTCACTTAAATTCTGTTTTGTAATATTATCCTTATTCTCAATGTGATAATTTGGAACTTCACATTGCTGTGTTTAAATCATACTAATTGATTTTCATGCAGAGTCCAGAAACTACCATATTTTTTCTGGGAGTTAGTTGTAAATATATAGTGTCACCAAGCCTATGAATTTGTCTTTAGTCACAATCAATTTCCTACTACAATGGCAATAAGCTCTCAAAGAGTTAATGAGGCCTACTTTTAATGGGAAAATCCGGGTCTTGTTTGATCCTAGCTCTAATCGCTTCCTAAATCTCCATCCCATCACACAGAGATGAATGTCCTGGAACCTGAAGTTTGCTACAGAGGGCAAGTAAGTCCCAGACAAACTTCCTCTCATGAAGGCTCATTGAGAGAAGCCAATTAGCTGGGTGAGGAGGGGTTGTTCTGCATGCCCTAATTACCCTCAGATGAGAGGGGTCAGATCACAGACCTGACCCCCACAAGTAGCCACACAAAACGCCTCAATAGAGGTTTCAAGTCAGGAAAACTTAAAAGCTGCCCCCACAACCATTTTCACAGTGCTTCTCAAGAGGCCAACAAAGGTTGGCAGCAAAGACAATGGCCTCTTTCCTCCTGTGGACCACCTCAGGGACAAAAGGGGAAAGCTGTGACTAAGATCCAAGTTGCTTAAGCTGTTCTGAGGGAGAGTGAGGACAATGGCAATTTCTAAATCCTGATTCCACCCCACCCTCTGTTACAGAGAAAAAGCCTTTGATCTTCAGAAATCAATGGGATGCGGAACACCACCAGCAAGATTTCCCAACAGCATATAATATAATGGCTCATCAGTTTTATTACATATTTATTAGTTTTCTTCAAGGCATTTTAACCTGGGACTCCAAAACTCCAAATAAGTGATAAATTATTCTAATGCTATAACCACATGATAATATTTCATCTTGATAACTAACTCAATTTGTATATTTGACAAATAGTGATGGAATAATGTTTAGAAAAGGGACATCCCAAATATAGAGAGCAATTCAGAAGTACTATGGATCTTGGGCAAAAGAAAGATTGAATGTCATCTAATTCAACCCCATCATCCTTAAGATTTTCAACTCTGAGGATAGAAATGTGCATTCACTTGAGATGTTTGAAAGAAGCCTATCACTAACGGCAGTATACTTTTCTACAGTCACACCCACAGTTAGGATATTGATTCTATAGGTGTGAAGATTTTGGATTTGGTTGACTTAGTGACTCTTATAAGACAATGTTCCAAGGTTGAAATGCAAGGTTTTAAATTCAGAGTGACCTGATTCATAGCAACAGACTTCAAAACAGAGAAGAAACTATCGCTGTGTGTCTCCTGAAGCAACAAAAGCAGGAGGTTGTAGAGAGAGGACACAGACAAATGGCTTAATAGTCCTAACGTGAGTCTTGAGGTGGAAGATGGCCTATGAATGGCTCATTGGCATACATCAGAGACTAATAGCAGGCAGGGGTCTTCATGTCTTCTCTTTGCTACCAAAAGTGTCTTTCCCTGTACTTTCCTTCCTCACCTGTAAATGGACCAGGAATTTCATGGCCTCAAAGGACCTTTCCACCCTAGCTTTGGGCAATTCAAGGTTTGATTCCACATTGTTACTTCAGGAAATAAAATGTAGTAACTCTGGATCTTGATATATCATCAACAATGTCCTCACTGAGCTCCATTTAAATCTGGATAGCTGCATTCTACCTCTCCTCCACCCTGAGCTTTGAAGTAGTCAGCATTAAGAATTTAAAAGAGTACCCTTGGACTAGAGAAAGAACAATGACAGACCTAGTGAATATTGCCTGTGTTCTCCCTGACAGTGGTCTAAGGAACTCTATGTAGCCTTAGTGATCAAAGATACGAACATATGCCAGCATCCAATTCAAAGTTTAAATAGCTTTGACATTATCTTTGTTTTTCTTTCTAATTTTAATTTGATTTTTAGAGACATATTATGCAAATAAACAGCATACATTGATCCTATTCCTCTCAGCATGCTTTATTCTCCATTTTCTCACCCTACCCTCTTCTGACCTTCCTCACGTATTCCACTAAAGAATTTCAATTTTACTTTTCATGTCTTACATACACTTATGAGTATATATATCTATATAAAATCTAGGAACCACGAATGAGAGAAAACATGATATTTGTCTGTCCAAGACTCACTTAATTTGCTTAATATGATTGTTGTCACTTGCATGTATTTTCTGCAAATGACATAACTTCATTCTTGTTCATGGCTAAACAATTTCCATCATGATGTATACCACATTTTCTTTAACCTTCCCTTGTTGGTGGGCACCTAACTCGGTTTCATGTCTTCACCATTAGGATTAGCACTGTGGTAAACACAATGTGAAAGTGTCTCCAAAACATTGTATTGCTTCTCTTTCTAACTCGCCTTTGTCTTGGCACTGTAGGACTATTTTACTTAAAAAAAAAAACTTATACAATGTATTTGATCATGTGTCCCCTCCAGCAACTATTCACCGGTATCTGTCCCACTCAACTTTATCCTCTCTCTTTATCCACCCTTTTTCTCTCTCTTATTTGTGTTTGTGCTCATACATACAAATACACACAGGTATGGACAAAATAAATAAATGTGCATATTTAAAGGAATCTGCACACATAAGTAGTTATAATATTGATGATAAGAATTGATACTTTACTAATAATGGGATAAAAGTTACAACAATAAGTATAAAAATGTATTTCAAGGACTATTCATTCTGGATAAAAACACCAAACAACAACAACAACAAAAAAAAAAATGGTGGCACTACCTTTAAATGTATCTCTTGTCTAGATGACAAGAATCCATGAGGTCTATGTATGTCATGATTCTCACTTACCAAATAAGTTAGAAGTCTAGGAATATATATACATGTGTGTGTGTGTGCATGTTTTTTTCTAGATCCCAGAGAGCTGCTTGAGCTCCTGGAGCTCTGCTACGCGTTACCTGCCTTGGGGTATCATTTTAAACACTTGCAACCTTATGTAATAACCTTACTTGGACAACAAAGTTAGTAACAGCTTTCTCTGAAGAGAAAAAATGGAAAAAAGCCTGGTCCTGGCACAAAGCTCATGATTGATAGACCCTACCTTTCTTTCATTTGCTCCTCCACTCTGTAAGGTAGACCTTACAGAGGTCTGACCTTACATGAAAAGGCTACAGTACATTTAATCCTGTAATTCTATGATAAGAATCTTTCTTGGGAACAAATTGACTCCAAAGATAGCTCATTTTCCTAAGCCTTTGCTTCTGTAGTCACTGAAGTCAGATAATACACAGTCTTTCCAGTCATTGGAAGGGATATGGTTTGGAGTAACGAGGGGAAATATATCATGAGTAATATTAACTAGAAACCTCCATAAAAATTGGCCCATAGCTTCACAAATTCTTGTGGTTTATCATCTAAATGGAAACTTGGTCTCCCTATGGGACATGGCAACATTTTAGGCCCTGTGTTCTGCAAGTCACTAAGGATTATTGATGGAAAAAATTATGAGATACCATCTCAGCTGAGGATAAAGACACTTAAAGAAATCTACCCAAAGAACATCAAGAAACAACATAATATCAATAGCACATCTAAGGCCTCATAATCCCTATTAGTGAACCCAGACTATGAAACCAAAAGAGGTTTCCAAGTGTCTATTACTTCAGAACATTCTGAACTGAATGGTAAGGCATTGTGACTCACCACTATCGATCTACAAATGCTTTATCTCCACTGTCTTTTGTAAGAAACACATTCTGCCCTCGAAAAGTGAGTAACATGTTAGAATCTTTTTCATCATTGTTGTATTTTCCCACCACCCTTGTTTTGTTTGCTTCATTCTTACTACTGGTGTTAAACAGTGGGCAGGATTATTTGGAAGTTTGGCTTTGGCTATGGGATGTTTCGTGCCTATCCACTTTGTTACACAGGGTTTTTCTGGCACCTTGAAAAATGAGTGCCTAGAACTTCTGATCTGAAAGCAAACCAGGAAAGCATTGCTCTTCTCACTCCCACATTTTTTCAGACAGTGATGAAGACTCAGATGGAGTGTGAGAACCCAGCATTCCAGGCAAAGTAATTATTAAAGTGGTAGCTTCTAAATCACAGCCTGTTGTCTTATCTATATGACAATGCATATTTTTCTGTTCTCTGAACAGAACTTAATTGAATATTTGAGAATATAACACAAACTTTTAGCTAGGTACACTGATCACACCATTGTTAGCTCATAAGCCTAGTCCATAACAGTCCTAACAAACTCTCCCGGGCAACCTATTTTGCCTTCCTCTGGAGGAATGCGAACAAACAGACTGATCTACATAGTAGTGCCGATTTTACAGAAAGATCTATCTAGCATGGCTCTTGATGTGTTTGTCTATATGTCAAATCATATTCCTATCTGGGGGAAGAAATAGTATTTAAGAAAGAAAACCATCCCTGTTTATAATCAGTTTTTATGTTTTGGCTCAAATTTGTAAATCCCTAGACTCTGGAATACTGTTTTTCTGTCTCTCATTACTTATCTGGCCATTCATTCAATCATTCATACTAAGGGCCTAAATATTTGCCTGCTCTTTTCCTATACTTCCTGACAGATTATGGCCTCAAAGGTATTTGCAATTGGGTGATAAAAGATATGTTATCTTTAGTAAGAAATCCAGAAGCCACCCACTGAAGGGTCCAGAATACAACTTGGCTCTGTGTGAGAATCTCCCTTTACATTCTAGCTGTTTGGAATTAGAATATGAGCATACCTAGCTAAAAATGACAAGTGAATCCATGTATGTAGAGAATGTAAAAAAAAAACAAAAAACAAAAAACAAACAAACAAAAAAAAAACTCCAGTGAAGTGGCAGCTATGTTTACTGCAGTAAGAACTTACTCTTGGATATGAGTCAGAGAGACTTTTAATATCCCACCTTCCTCCTTGTAGCTGATTTATATATAAGTGTACTGGCAGCAATTAGAGATTGTTATAAATACAGAAATAGAGAGTTCTCCTCAGGCCTACTGAATCAAAACACAGAACTTAACAATGTCAACGGGATATTCTTAGGGGCAAAAGAACTTGAGAAGTTCTGACATAGGTTTTTCTAAGGCTTGTTTTATTTATTAGCTTACGTATTTGCAAAACAAAGAAAATAAAACCTGAAACTTTGAGTCAAGGAAAGTCAGTCCACATTGTGAAGGTTTCAGCATAGTACTAAAACACACACATCATAGATCTTAAATTTCCAATGAAAGAATGCAGTGAAATTTTTATTAAATAATTCTGTAGCCTTTTTGTCTGTCTAACACTATGTGAAGATGTAGCTCTTCATTTCACATATTTTGACAGTATGCTGTCAAATCATTACCACCACTCCCGCACCAAGAATATAAATATGTTTGAAAATGTCATGTTACATTATAATAGGTCTGTTAGGCAGATGTTCTCACTCTCATATCCATGTTGTTAAAGAGACTGCTCTGAGCATACTCAACAGTGGGCAATTCATTTCACTCATCCATAAATATGGGTTGGGTGGGGGAGAGAGCATTTTGGAGCTGCATTCAATCAATTTTACCAAGTCTGGAAACCAGAGATATTCCTTTCTTGTTGCTACTGGGAAATGCTATACTGAACAATCTATCAGTTCTGCAGATGAACTTTCCATGTGTCATGCCCTATGCTAAGCATGGTGTTCAGTACCATCTAAGAGAGAGAAATTTAAAAACATACTCTTGGGCATTGGAGAACATAAATCTGATGACATCATTCCCCTTCTCAATGACTTAACTGCTTAAACTAAAAGTTTCTTCTTCTCAGGACTTATACATTCCTGCATGATTTCTTGTCTACTTTCTAGCCTTCCTAATGGTTTCAGTTATGGACTGTATAAAAATGGCCTAAAACAATAAATGTTTGTTACCTTTCATAGCTGTTGTGAGTTAGGAATCTAACAGTAGCTCAACTAAAGGGTTTTGGCTCAGAGCTTCACATAAGGATGCTGTCAAGATGCTATCTGGGACCCCAGCCATGTTTGACTTAGACTGGGGAAGCTACCCTGATATAACTGACTATTGGGCTCAGAACCGAAGACTCGTTGGCAGGAGGCATCTGTTTTTCTCTCCATGAAACCACTTAACAACTCCACCACAGTGGCAGCTGATGTCCCTCAAAATGAGTGTTCGAAAAAGAGACTGTGCTGAAGGGTCTTAACTATCATTTCATAGCAGTTGAACAAGCTCCCCCTATTTAATGCAGGAGAAAACTAATTAAGGGTAAATAAATACTAGGAAGTCAGAATAATGTTAAATGACACATTCCACATTTCGCAGGCCCTGTATCTGCCAGCTATTCATTTAATTGTCAGTTTTCAGAAGTACCCTGGTCCCTATTGACCCAATCCATTGTGCTTAGCTATTCTTGAGCATGTTTGTAACTGATATTTTAGGTCATTTGCTGTCAATATTTAGATACGTTAGATACCACTTTCTCTAAAGATTTTCTTGTTGATTTCCACAGGTAATTCAGTGGCTCCTCCTATAGGTACTTATTAAGCTTTTACCCAAAAATGTTTCACAGTAGAAAGCAATTCTCTGGTTCAAATAGTTCTTCTATGGGGCTTAATGACCAGTTGCATGACTTTTCCTTGAGTTATGTGAAGAAGCTTCTAGTCAGCCCATACGAAACACCAATGATAGACTACATATGTGGCTCCAGCTAAGTGTGGCTTTGTAAAACAATAGATTTCTTGTGATTACTTATGATACTGTGGACAAAAGATGGAGTACAAGTGTATGTGTGACTCCAGTAGCTACATCATAGAAAAATACACTAGCATGGATGGCCACCCACAGACGGTGCATAATGGTGCCCCTGCAGAACTGGCAGTAACGACACCTCTTCTGTCCTAGCAATTATTTATTGCTTATATGAGCTCCTTTCCATTCTATGTTTAGAATAAAAGTTACAAAAAAAGAAAAAAAAAAACAATTTGATGTGCCCATACATATACATGCAGAGGCAAAAGCATGTTGCCAGGTGTCTTTGCCTTTAGATGGGTCTTTTATTGAACTTAAAGTTTGCCGTTTCAGGTATGCTGAATGGCTAGGATCTAGTTGATTACTCTCAATGTTAGAAGTGCACAGCTTTGTATGTAGGTGCTAGAAAATCAAATGCAAATCTTCCTGCTTATAGAACCATTATTAATCACTGAGCAATTTACTTAACCTAAGAGTTAAGCCATTATATGACCTGATCTATACATATTTATGAATAAACTCCAAAGAAATAGAGGTTGAATGAAAAAGAAAAAGAAGACCCTAGGGTAAGCATCAAGTGCTACCTGAGAAGAGATGCTATCTTAAGAAATGAGAATTATAATTATTATCCTTTTACATGTCAAAGAGTGGAAGAGAAACTACAGTGTCCATAAGAACTCTATGATCTACTAGAGACATTCGGCATGGTTAAAAGTCATTGTCGTTAATGAAAGTATCGAGGAATCAGAAAATATTCATCTCACTATATAATGTGTATATATATAATATTGTAATTCCTTTCCATGTTTTGCCTTCTGCTTTTCTCATTTAAAAGAGACTAGACCAAATGAGTTGAAATTTTCCTTACCTCAATGTTCTTTCCTAATATGTTTTATAGTCTTCAAATATCCATGATCTATCTCTGCAGAGCCAGGCAATGGATGTGTTTCTACTCATAACACAGAGGTTGTGAGTAATTTCTTCTTTGGAGCATAAAGACCTCTCAGTAGAGTCAAATGCACAACACTGCCATTTGGGAACACCCAAGGAAATAAAAGTATGAAATGTCCTATGCAAATACCTAGTTTATTTCCATTTAAAATGCAGCAGGAGCACACTTCAGAGGCAAGGCCCTGGGAACCAAAGCCAGCCCTTGAGCCATCTAAGCCAGCTCATTTTCTTTGCCACAGGCAAACAGAGACAGTTACCTGGCTGAGTACTATTTTTTTCTTTTCCTTCCCTTCTTCCTTCCTTTCTCCCTTCCCTCCTTCTTTTATTCCTTCATCTTTATTCTTTCTTTGCTTTTATCTTTTTAAGGAGCAATTAGAAATGTAATGGAAAAGAGTGGCTGTTAAATGCCATCCCTACAAAAATGGGTTGAACAGGAGCGTAGCTTCGGTTTCCATAACTAACGGAATATCCCAGAAAATGCTGTCGGTTTTTCAGGTCCCTCCAGAATTTACTGAGATGCTCATCATACCCAGATTGAGAGAAAATGGAATTTGTTTTTCTGGCTGTTCAACCTTGAATATCTGCAGAGCTGTAATGGCAGATGACAGAGAAAAATGGCAGGGGTTCTGCAGACTTGAATTCTGTTATGTTCTTACTAAATGGCCAGAGGCAGAGTCTTTTGCCCTCTGACCTCAGTTTTCTTCTTAAGTAAACAAACACTCTTTTGAAAACAATCTTCAATTTAAATACAAAGTTTATAGACAGTGATGTCCTTGTAGATTCTGTAGTCCTCCAAAAAGTTATGAAAGTTCCTTTAGTTTTTTTAAAAATTTCTAGTTAAGCAAACACTGACAGGAGCCTATGATGGAGAAAGAAAATGTTTCTAAGTCATACATTTAACTCCAAGTTGATTTATATTTCTTTTCTGATAGTAAAATAATTCAGGAGAGTTGGGTAAAACTGACCTTATTTGTAGTCATCATGCTTTTATTTTTTTTTTCAAGAGTCAAAAAACAAAAATGTAAGAACCAAAGAGCTTCTTGGGAATGTTGTGCCCTTCTGTAAGAACTACACTATTGTCCATGAGAATCTGACTGGACTGTAGGTAGAGGATGTAGGTAGAACAACTTCAGAAAACAACAGATGCTGAGAAGAACCGTCAGTGCAATTTGGTTTCATGTATTCCATTCAGAATGAAGTGCTATATCATATCCATCAGCTGAGGTGAGAAAACATCCAAGGTAATTACATACATGGTCTTTATATTTTTCCCTTTGTATCACACTTGATTTGAAGAAACAAGACAGGAGCTTGAAGAGCTGGCGACTTACTCTCAGTATAGAGCTTCAATCAAGTTATTATGCTAATCAAGTATTTCTCAGGCCTCTGTAGTGTACAGAATTGCTGCTGGATGCTACAACACCAAAGTTAAATAGGGCATGAACTTGTACTCAAGGTGAAAACATGTAAGTAAGAAGAGGCAGTTTTAAGCTGTCGTGAAATAAGTGTCATGGCACTAAGACAGGCAAAAGTCTGTGAACCTGCAAAGGACAGCTTAGACAGCTTCTTAAGAAACATTTTTCTGAAGAAGACATTGAGAAACCTGAAAACATGGAGGCATTATCCAGAGAAGGACAACATCTGTGAGAGATGGGTAGAAGTTACAAAAAAATTAATACAGCATAAAATATAAAGTCTTATAACTTAGGACAGAGTATAAATGGGCTAACATTAAAATACACACAAAGATGAGACTATGAACCCATGTATAACCTCCAGATAGCAAATTCAGCATATAATAATTTTTCTTACTAATGAATAATTCAAAAGTTCAATGGGTACAAGAAAGGAAGATGTTTTTTTAATCAGATTTTCATGTTAGAAAGAAAATGCAATGTATTAGTTATCAATAGACCACACGGGGGACACAAGACTGGTGAGAAAACCTCCAAGAATATGTCTAAGACACGGGGGCTCAAAGTGTAATGGAAATGAACACATGAGATGGTGCTTTGGTAGAATCTGCAAAACATCTTACCTATCTACATGAGAAGATGCAAATGGAAAGAAAAATTTGTATCATGGGTGCTTAGATACATGTCAGAGAGACTTTTCACTGAATCTGTTTATGTATGAAAAAACAGAAGAAGGAAATGGGGAACTGAAAGACAACAAATACACTTTTATCTGTGTATGAAGGGCATGTGAGACATCGCAACAGTGGCATTAAATGAGTAAGCTGATTAGCTTTAAACTACAATTGAAATCAACATGAAACTTTTAAAACAACAAGGAAAATATTTAGGGAATCATTAACTCAATGCTATTCTTAGATCTCAGGTCTAGTCAAATATGCCTATGTTTACCTGCTTATTTCACAAAATAGGAATGCAAGTTACTTGAAGCAAAATGTAAAATGTCTGGTACTATACAACCTCAAGGTGCTTTGTAGTGACTGTAGTGTCCAAAAGGCAAATATAACCTGATTGGATTCATTGCTTTATCTGTGGCGGTAAAGCTAGTCTTACTAGTGGCTCTTTGTTAATGAAGCTATTTGAAAGTTAGTCAAAGTTAGTAAATAGAATGAGAGGAAAAGATCTGACTAATTCAAAGAAAAGGGAAAGAAAAGAGGAAAACAACTAATAGAAGGTGCCAATGGGAAGCTGAGAAGCAATTGTGGCCTGAAAAGCATCTGCTGAGTGTCCTCAAAGGTATTTTATTTGCTTAACTGTTCTAGAGCCTAACGAATGAAAAGGCATCATTTAAAAACAAAACAAAACAAAAAAACCTCTTCCTACTCTTACCCTCCAAAAGAAAGCCTAAGGCATTTAGTGTGCTCTCATATTGACTGTTACTTCTCTATTGCTAGTTGCAGGAGTCTTCTGGAATTCTCTTAAGGAGAATAATCATAACCCCCAACACCACTACCACCCTCAAATGGAGTGAGACTACTCAATAAACACCTCTCCTCTGCATCATCCTAACGTTCTGATGAGAAGGACGGGTGAGTCAGCCATAGACTAAGAGGTGAGTATCGCCAGCCCCACTCAGTTATGGGGCCAGAGGGAAAGACAGAGGCTGCAAAAGTCAAAACAGATTTTCGAAACAGTTTTTCTTCCAGCCTTTGCAAAACTTGTTCATTCGATTCTCCTTCAGTTGATGACTTTGGCTTCTGAGGCAAGGCCTTTCTCTGGCAACCCGAAGGCCTGAAAATCCCCCAAAAATGTCAGGGGCTTGGACAGCTCCTTGGTGTGAGAGTCCAAGAGGAGAAAGCTCCTTCCCAAGCCTCGGGATCTTTGCTGAGCTCTGAGTTTCCAGGTTTCCAGTCTCCTTCCAAGACAGTGAGTAGCAAATATGAGCCTGTGTAACTCCTGAATCCCTGCCTTGGGGGTGTTCTAATAGCTTGGACTCTCTCTTTGCTGTCTCATGTTGATTACTTCTAATCAGCCAGCCAGGGTTCACGAGACCTCAAGTTCCACAGCTACAATGGACTTAAGGACCATTTGGAACAAGACTCAGATCAGAACCCTAACAGCCCTTCACTAGCCCATCATCATCATAATAATAATAATAAAAAGATTTAGCGCAGGAAACAGCATCTGATCAATCCAGGGTAACACATCAGAAGAATATGTTGGACTAAAAGTATGACAGATAGATGTGTTTGATCTACAACAGAGTTGTAATTCTGGGCACTCTTTACAATCTGGGTGATCCTGCTCTGGGGATTTTTTTATTTTTACTTTGAACCCTGCAACTTTCACAGGGTCCTCAGGAGGCTCCATGCTCAGTCATATGATATACAAAGGGCAATATTCTTGGCACATTCTTGATTTTCTATCTTCCAAAACACAGAGCTGGGGTGGAGAGAGCTGTGTCCAGTGAGCAGTTCCTTGCATATGTATGGATTGTCCCTCATCTCCAACTACTGTGCTGAGGCTCTTCTCTGCTTGGAAGGCCCTGCTTCCAAGCACACACATTTGCCTCTTTTACTTATAGATCTCTGATGTTTCCTGTGATATAAAAATCCCTTCTATCACTTTGCAGAGGGTGTTCATCAGCTGTAGGAGTTTTCTGGTTGGACTTCTGGGGTTCATCTGCAAATAGCGATATTTTTACTTCTTCCTTTCCAATTTGTATCCCTTTGATCTCCTTTAGTTGTTTTGTTTTTTTTTTTTTTAATTGCTCTAGTTAAAACTTCAAGGACTATATTGAATAGCTATAAAGAGAGTGGGCAGGCTTGTCTTGTCCCTGATTTTAGTCGAATGACTTCACGGTTCTCTCCATTTAATTTGATGTTGGCATACTGTATATTGCCTTTATAGTGTTTAGGTATCCCTGAGCTCTCCAAGACGTTTATGATGAAGGCATGTGGGCTATTGTCAAAGGCGTTTTCATGAGATGATCATGTGGCATTTTCTTCTTTCAGTTTGTTTATATGGTGGATTACATTGATGGATTTTCATATGTTGAACCATTTCTGCATGGCTGGGATGAAGCTTAATTGATCATTGTGGATGATGTTTTTGGTGTATTCTTAGATTCAGTTTGAAAGTATTTTATTGAATATTTTCACATCAATATTCATAAGGGAAGTTGGTCTGAAATTCTATTTCTAGGTTGAGTCTCTGTGTGATTTAGCTATCAACGTGACTGTGACGTCATAGGATGAGTTTTGCAATGTTTCTATTCTGTGGAATAGTTTGAGGAATATTGGTATCGGCTCTTTTTTGAGGACTGCTAGAATTCTGTGCTAAAACCATCGAGATCTGGGATTTTTTTGGGGGAGGCATGTAGGATACTTTTCATGATGGCTTGTATTTCTTTAAGGTTTATACATCTATTTAAATTGTTTACCTATCCTTGATATAGCATTATAAAGGGGTGTCTATCAAGAAAGTTGTCTGTTTAATTTAGATTTTCCAATGCTGTGGCATGCAGGTTTTTGGTGTTTTGTTTGGTTTGGTTTGGTTTGGTTTGGTTTGGTTTGGTTTGGTTTGGTTTGGTTTGGTTTGGTTTGGTTTTAAATAGGACCTAACCATTCTTTGGAATCATTCTTGGTTTCTGTTGTTCAGTTCCCCTTTTAATTTTGGCAATTCGGATATTTTCTCTTTCCCTTTTAATTAGTTTGGATAAGAGTTTATCTTATTGATTTTCTCAAAGACTGAACACAAAATTAACTCAAAAATATCAATATCCCTCCTTTATAAAAATGATAAACATGCTGAAGAAGAAATTACAGAAACAACAGTCTCCACACCACAATATCCACAAATAATATAAAATATCTTGGTGTAACTGTAACCAAGCAAGTGAAGGAACTGTATAACAAGAACTTCAAGTCTTTGAAAACAATTGAACAAGATATCAAAAGATGGAAAGTTGTTCTTGGATCAGTAGGATTAAAATAGAAAAAAAAAAAAGCTCAAAACAGTCATCTTACCAAAGGCAATCTACAGATTCAATGCAATTTCCATCAAAATTTCAACACAATTCTTTACAGACTTTGAAAGAACAGTTCTCAACTTTATATGGGAAAACAAAACAAAACAGGATATCTAAAACAATCCTGTACAATAAAAGAAGTCCTGGAGATAAAACCATTCCTGGTTGCAAGTGTACTACAGAGCAATAGTATTAAAAAATCACATGGTATTGGCATCAAAACAAGCAAGTTTTTCAATGGAATCTAATTGAAGACCAATACAGCTATGGACACTTAATTTTTTACAAAGAAGCCATAAACTATACAATGTGGCGGGGGGGAGATAGCGTCTTCAATAAATAGTGCTAGTCTAATTGGATGTCTGATTATAAACATGTTAAATAGATCCAAATATATCACCCCACACAAAATGTATCTAAGTGATCAAAGACCGCAACATAATACTGGATACAATAAATCTGACAGAAGAAAAAGTGGGGAAGAATTCATTGGCACAAGAGATGACTTCCTGAACAGAACGCCAACCACTCAGGCACTAAGATAAACAAATAAGTGGGACTTCATAAAACTGAAAACCTTATGTAAGGCAGAGGACATGGTCAAAAGGGCAAAATGGCAGCCTACAGAATGGCAAAAGATCTTTACCAATCCTATATCCAACAGAGGACTGATATCCAAAATATGCAAAGAACTCAATAAATTTGACAGGAACAAACAATACAATACAATTAAAAACTGGGATACAGAGCTAAACAGAGAATTCTTTAGAGAGGAATATTTAATGTTTGTGAAGTACTTAAAGAAATGTTCAACATCCTTAGTCATTAAAGAAATAAAAATCAAAAGGATTCTGAGATTCTACCTTACACCTATCAAAATGATTAACTTCAAAAACTCAAGTGACATCTCATGTTGGAGATGTGGAGAAAGCCAACACTTCTCCGTTGTTGGTGGGAGTGCAAAATTATACAACCAATTTGGAAATCAATTTGTTGTTTTCTCAGAAACTTTGGAATAGTGGTTTAAGTCTAGATATACCACAACTCCTGGGCATATACTCAAAAGATACGCAGTTACACCACAAGTATACTTGTTCAACTATGTTGTAGCAATATTTTTTAATAATAGCCAGAAACTGGAAACAACCTAGATGTTCCTCAACTGAAGAATTGATAAAGAAAATATGGTACTTTCACACAGGAATATTACTCAGCATTAAAAACAATGACATCATGAAATTTGCAGGAAAATGGATGGAGCCAAAAAAGACCATCCTATGTGAGGTAACCCAGACCCAGGATGACAAACATGATATATATTTATTTATAAGTGGATTTTAGCCATAAAGAACAGGATACTCATGCTACAGTCTACAGACTCAAAGAATCTAAATAACAAGTAGGACCCAAAAAAGGATGCTTGAATCTCACTGAGAAGGGAAAATAAAATAGACACTTGGAGTGGAAGAAGGGAGGTGACTAGGTGGGAGCAGAGGAGGAGGGATCAAGTTTGTGGAGGGTGGCTGGAGAGAACTGGAATCAGTGGGTGGGGCTATCCCCGAAACAAGGACAAAGGAATCCCCAGGATTCTGTGAAGGTGACCCTAGCTAAGACTCCTAGCAATAGAGACCATGTAACATGAAATGATCCTCCTGTAACTAGGCAAGACTTTCGATGGCAGGATAGAGATATCGGAAAAGCCACAAAATCTTAGACCCACATTTTTTTCCTGCCTATGAGAGGGTCATGGATAAAGAGGGAATAAAAAGTGAGGGAATAACCAACCAATGACAGACCCAACTTGAGTACCATGCCATGAAAGAGAACTCACTCCTGACACTATTAATAATATTCTGCTTTACTTGTAGACAGGAGGTTAACATAACTGTCATCTGAGTGGCTTCACTCAGCAGCTGGTGAGTGAAAACTTATGCAGAGATCCATAGCCAAACATTAGGTGAAGCTAGGAGAATTTTATGGAAGAGAAGAAGGAAGGATTGAAGGAGCCAGAGAGGTCAAGGACACCACAAGGAAAATGACAGAATCAACTAACCTGGACCCACAGGGGCTCACAGACACTGAACCACAAGCCAGAGAACATCCATGGAATAGACCTAGGCCCCCTACACATATGTAACAAATGTACAGCTTGGTCCTCGTGTGGGACCTTAATAGCAGGAGCAGAGGCTGTCTCTGACTCTATTGCTTGCCTTTGGATTCCTTTCTCCTACCTGGACATCCTTGCCTAACCTCAAGAGTAGAAGATGTATCCAGTTCTACTACAACTTGATATGCCAAGGCAGGTTGATATCCCTGGAAGATGTCCAGAGGGGGAAGGGCATAGTGAAAGGGGAAGTGAGAATGAGGGACTGGGAGGAGAGAAGGGAGCAGAAGTTCCAATCTGAATGTAAAGCTAATGAATTAATTAATGGAATAATTTAAAACTACCCTCTGCTTATTTTAGTCATAGCCTTCACCATTTACTAGATTGGCTGTCCTCCTGAGATAAAAAAGATAATGTAGGACTCAAGTCATGAATAGAACACTTTTTATAGAACCATAACTGTGATGAAAGTGAGGGACTCTCCAGAATTTGTGAAGCATATTTACATGTTTTCTCATTTGGGTCAAATTATAGAGCCTCAATATTAACCCCATTTAGCAGATGAAACTACTGAGCTTCTTAATTAAAGTAACATGATGAACACCTAACATAATTGGAATAGAGCTCAAAGTTCTTCTGGCCATAAGAACAGTTATATTCTTCATTGTCAGAGACAATTCTAAACAGTAAGTGATTACAACAAGCTAGGTGGTTGTAAGTTCATTAGGTACCTACTGAGTGCTAAACTTTATGCTAGGAATATGGAGTCTCCACATGAAGTACACAGCTCGCACAGCTATATGCACATAAGAAATAAAACTCATCCTCCCTTCCTCTTCCTCATCTGTCCCTCTCCCCCAGTTGCATGAAAAGAAAGCTTGACTGTAGATTTCTGTATTAAGTAGAGTCTCAATAAACTGCTATAAGTTTCAGAAAAAGAAAAAAGAAATAAAACTCAAATTCCTTTATATATTCTCCTCCCATTTCCAGAGGATCTACAGTGTTCTAGGTACTGAAACATTAGAAAAGAATTTGCATTCCTACCGCAGGGAGAGAGTTAAGTTTTTAAAAACCAATGTGATCCATAAAAATTCTATATTTGTATAGTATTTGAATTTCTACCATAAGCCTATTTATTCTTAATCAGAGAAAGTATTAGAAAAATTAGAACAATGTTGATTGCTTTTTATGTTTGTATGTCTTATTGCCACCAACCTTCATCTTAGTTTATGAGGCCTATGTGAAATCAGCTACCACAGAGATCTCAGAGAGAAGAGGAGACATGCCGGCTTAAGCACAGTGAAACCCTAATTTGTTTGAAGGATTTGACAGTAACTTTGAAACTTTGATAACATAAAGATTTCCAGAGTTTTCAAGACAGGGGGAAATAAAAACAGGAGGAGTAATTGAGGGGGTAAGCAAAGAAATACAATGATTACAAGCATATGCTCTCTATTCATTTTGACTTCTGTTTCCTTATACAAGGCCTCTGACTCTTCACAAACGCATACGCTTCCTGAGACGGTGTTTGGAAATAAAGAGGCAACGAGTGGGAAGTGGTGGATGGGAGCGATGGACTGCATGGGCGGTCTTCAATATGTTATGGAAACAAAAGGTAAGACAGGCGTTGCCAAATACCTTGGTAAGTGTTGCCCTTCTCAATTCTAATTTTTTTTTTTTACCTTCATCTGTGGAACACGTATATTTTCTGTGAGGTATGAATGGGAGAAAGGGTACTTAATGGAGTCTACCTTGGCAATGTGGCTGCTAAGCACAGCAGTTCGGTGATACCCAGACACTGCACCCTCTCTGGACAGCCAGAGCCAGATACCACTGGCCGTTTGCTTGGAAGCAGTGAACCTTCCTTGGAGTAGTGATACAAGAACTTTGAGAACCGTTTTAATTCCCACCAGGCTTCAACAGGGAGCTATTGTGGTAGTGTCTTCCTAGACCCACAATGACTCTGAGGTGTGATAGATCCTCCTGCCCCTTTACTTTTAAGCCACAGCGGAAATAAGGCTAATTGGAAATGTTACAGCTTTGGAAGTTTTCACAGCTCAAAAACGGAGATGGCAGTGGGTTATAGAGTAGGTGTGGGGTTTCTGTTTTTCTTCTTTTCTACAAAAAGAATGGGATAATTGTAGACACACTGGAAGACTCCACAACAGAGGTAATTATTAGCTGGGTTTCCCCTAAGAAACTGAAACTCTTGTCATTTTTCAAGATGGAACACAATCCTCTGATAATTTAAATGCCCCTGCTGAGAATGCAGGTCCTACATTCATCTTCAGGAACTAATACATGCCCAAGGGGACACTGGATTGAGGATGGGGGCTGTTGTTGCCTTTATGATTGAATGCCTGTTTTTATCTTGAGCTGTTCTGAATGTCATGAGGAATTAATGAAGACATGCTGTGCATGCACTGCAAATGCAATAAAGAGAAAATGCAGCCAGTTATAGCACTCTCTCCGCAAATTAAAGCCTCAGGTCCACCAGGAAGTACAGAGGAAGAAATGGAAGCGCTGGTAGCAGATGTGTGCAGAAAGGACAGGAAGGATGAACAGGGTGTCCCATCTGTCTTCCCTGTTTCTGTCACTTTATCTTCCTTCTTCAATGCCTTCCTGCCTCACGAACTAAGAGGAGAATTAACAAGTGTCTA
The DNA here is from genome assembly GCF_907164565.1 of Psammomys obesus. NCBI lineage: Eukaryota > Metazoa > Chordata > Mammalia > Rodentia > Muridae > Psammomys > Psammomys obesus. Next base: position 6,075,472 of record NW_026591643.1, on the reverse strand, counting down.
TACCCACTCCAGAATTGAATAATGAAGATACTAAAATGTATTCTTGTATTATCTATAGAGATTTAGCTTTCCTGCCATTTAGCATGTACCCTATGGCTATGCTCCCTCTCCCCATTCTGTTGGATGTTCAAGGACTTCCCTCCACTATTTGATAGGAAGTTCACCATGTTAGGGTCCATTCTCAACACTTGATATTTTTAGCTGGGTATGGTCTCCCTGCATTGAAATAAACTAGTGACCTAATACCTGATGCCCTCCCCATTCATGGCCAAATCTTGTGTATCTCTCTCTCTCTCTCTCTCTCTCTCTCTCTCTCTCTCGCTCTCTCTCTCTCTCTTTAACAGCAATGATTGAAAAGGACCCCAAGGTCCTGAGTAGGTTCAGAAACACTGAAAATTTGTAATTTCTAAGGAAAGGGTTATTATTTTTTGCATAAATATTTGTAATCATGACACCCTTTCCCTTGAAGAAACAAAGGGAAAAGGAACAAAACAAACTCGAGTGCTCTTTGCAGTTGGCTGTAAGGGGGCCTTTTAGATGAACAAAGTCATCTCCAATTTTAGGGATTTCTTTTTCTTCATCCTCTTTCTCCTCTTTTTATCTAGAAAGGATCTGGCATACTTCAGACTGTAGTGTATTAGACTGTTAAAAGGGGGCAGTTCTGTGCCAGACTCAACACCACCCCCAAACAGAACACTGCACTTAAAAGAAAATAAAATTCTACAGGGCAAAGGGCATATATGCTTATCTGTTAGTGCTTTTATGCAGTTTTAATAATCATAAGAATCAAGTTAAAAATCTAATCTTTCTTGCTGTACTTTATTTAAACTCTCTGAGACTCTGTTTCATTATTGATTAGTTAATGATGGTGATGATGCCGACGACGATGATGTTGATAAAAATCACGGACCCAGTAAGCTGTGTAGAAAGCAACCAAGCCTAGATCTGTCTGGAGCTGAATTCTATGCACACTTTTCCATATCATGATGTGGTCTTAATCTGAGATTGTCAATAGTCAACTATTTATTCATTAATTCATCAGTCATTCAAAAAGTATTATTTATGAACCAATGTTTTATTTTGTTTTTCCAAGGGACACTTTAAATATCTGATAATTTTAAAAGCTGAATTCTTCTGTGTAAGATATTAAGTATCAAGTAAGAAGAGTGTCTGTTGTCCTGGTAATGTGGGTGGGAAAGAAGAAAAATCCACATCTCATTTCTTATTCTTGCCCGCAATAAAACCATGTACTACAATCCACAGCTGATAGAATCACTTTCTTTCTAGGCATTTATTCTGATGATTAATGTGATATTCTGATATGCTATACAATGTGAAATCACTACCAAGTCAAATTAACATACCACCATTTTCTCAATTTTCTAGTAAATGTGAAGATTTGCTCACTTGATAAATTCTATTCCAGAATAAAAAAGATGACATATAATTACTATGCTGCATCTTAGATTTCTGTATCTTATTTACTTTGCAACTTATGGTTTGTAGTTTTTATTTAATCAACTTTTTTTTTTTTAGTTTTCTACAACTGTTAATTTGTTAATTCCTGGAACCAACAGTCTACTTTTCTTCTATGAGTTTGACTTTTATAATCATTATGTAAAACAGCATTTACATTTTTCACACAAAAACTGAGAACAGAATTATAGTATTACAGTTCAGCTACTGAGCATAAATTCAAAAGAAATAAGGTCAGCATGTAACATAATAATAAATAACATAATAATGAATAAATAAATTAATAAATAATATCATCACATAATACAGCATAACATAATATAATAATATACAATTTTGTTTAAATAAAGCTATAGCATTAGTGGTAATGATACCAGCATTATTCACAATAATCAAGCATTAAACAGATATCAAAAGATAAGTACATACATACTCATATGGGGAGGAGTTATTTTTAATCTTCTATAAGATCATATTTTGCAATACAGAAAACATGGACTAATATGGAGAATGTAATGTTAACCAGATAATCTGGGTGCTGTAAAAGCAGCAGTGCACATTTTAATTAACAATAGTGCATCAATATTGGTTTAATGGTTGCAACAAATTGAGGGCATGCTTTATTAACAGCCATAATAGCTGTAAGTAGAAGTGGATACAGGACACATGGGAACTGTTTGTACTGCAGCCCCGATTTTTCTGTAAAGATAAATTTATTCTAAAAAATAAACTATTTTTTTATAGTACTCTTGCCTTGTAAAGAAAATGTGGGGGCAGTCTTACCAGCTCACTGAGGAAGACAATGCAGACAGTCCTGATGAGACCTGATAGGCTAGGGTCAAAGGGAAGAGGAGGAAGACCTCTCCTATCAGTGGACTAGGAAAGAAACATGGGAAAACAAAAGGGAGGAAGGGTGGGATTGGGAGGGAATGAGAGAGGGGGCAAAAGCTGGGATACAAAGTGAATAAATTGTAATAAAAAGTTTTAAAAAGAAAATGTGGAACCAAAAGGAGACTATTTGATATAACCAATCCTTTCATTGGTCCTTTAGGCACAGTTTTTTCCATAAAACCAACATAACACATTTCTTTTTGTTTTGAATGATGTCTTAAGTCATAAAATGGTCAGGTTGTTGATAAGATAACAGAAAATCAAAACTTGAGAAGCTATGATAGCATCCATGGTGTGGGAGTTTTGGAGTCTGGCAGAAAATATTTACACTATGTTCTTTGTTGAGGTTATTTAACCTTTTTGATGCTGGATTCCTCACCTGTGATGATACATTGTTAAGAAGCACTATAGCTGTCAAATACACTGTTGTCTTCATCGTAACAGAGATGTGTCTCACCAGCTCACTCTGTCATATTTTATACTTTTGTGCCATTGTATTTCAGTGGCCTAAAGTTTCAGGGGAACCTCAGGACACCACAAAAGGCATCAGATGGAAGAATATGTTGGATAGCCCAAGAATGAGTTGGAGTATTGGAGTTCCAGAGTAATGTTTTAATCAAAATATATGTATTTATAAAAGTCATTCATCAATTTTAATGTAAATCACTTCATTCAACAGCAGAAAACAGAGACAATGTTAGAGAATGCCTCCATCTCAAGGGCACACAGGAGAAGGTATGCTGAAGAATTACATCTTAAATACAAAACCTCAAAGGTTATTTCTCCCCATTTTTTATATATGTTCAACATCTGAGAGAAATGAAGACAAATGCGTGATTCAGTGACACAATGTTGGAGAGTAGATATCTCTTCAAGAGGAGATGTCTTCAAGCATCACTTGCTGAATGGCTAAGCATTTATCCGTCTTTGTGAATCTAAATGTTTTAATATATGAATTCCTATGCTATATATACTTGCAATAAATTTGGAGTATCAAAAAAAACTCTGTTTTGTTTCTATATTATCTTAAGAACAATTAATACTATAGTTAAGAGAACAGTCTTCAGAGCCAGAGAGTCAAGGATTAAATTTTTGTTCCTCCATTGACTAGCTTTGAGATCTTGCTTGAGATGGCAAAAGTATTTCTTAGCATCACTTTTGTCATCTTTAAAAGACGATACCTGATAAAACAGGGTCAGATGAAAGGGGAGGAGGTCCTCCCCTATCAGTGGACTTGGAAAGGGGCAGGGAGGAGACCAGGGAGGGAGAGTGGGGTTGGGGAGGGAATGAGGGAGCGGGATACAGCTGGGACACAGAGTTAACAAAATGTAACTAAAAAGAAAAAAATAATAATAATAAAAAAAATGAAAAAAAAGACATCTGGTTAAGACACAAAGTTCTCAAGATTTATGACAATATAAAAAAGAATAGATCAATTTCATAGCATAACCAAATTACTGAACAATAGTCACTGTTACTGTGACTGCTTTTGTTGTCCTTGTGTTTGTTGTTGGGTTTTTCTTTTTTTGAGAAGTTATATGGATCCCAGGGTGGTTGCAGCAGAGCACCAGGCATGATTGAGTCCTGACTGTGTGTCAGGAGACATGGCTTTGTGTTAGTCATGTTTGCAGTGCATTAGCCACATCATTGGTTAATATATTCCTTCTCTGGCCCAAAGTTGGCACAAGTATCACATCTAGTTTTCCTGTTGTATGAGACAGAAACATGTCCCGAAGTGATCTTAATGTGACATGGTACTCACAGTGTTAGGTAACTAAAATATCTACATGCAACCCTTTCTCTAGGCTCAGGCTGATCTAGGGCTCAAAATATGTCCAAATAAAAAAAATCTGTTTGTATTTTTTTTTTTTTTTATTGCTCAAGTCTGTTCTTTTCCATGTTGGCTTCATTCCCAAGCTCCACATGGTGGCAGTATGGTTGACACGCACTCCAAAGCTAAATGCCCTTAACATCAATTTCAGTAAAGACAGCACTTTCTTCTCTAAATAGATTCAATACATGCCTGAAATTAGACTCTCACTGACGAACATTGGCTGGTGTGTGGAGATCGGGCCTGACTGATCCCAGTCTGGGTGGTAAAGCACACGGCTTACCTTAAGAGTTATTTACCTGCTTCCTAGAGATGGTGGTCAGAGTCCCATGCATATAATGTGCGGTGAAGGAAAAGATCCCGTGCACATTTTTTATTAATGTATAAGAAAGTTACTAAAGCCTTAGCTCTGAGTTGGCTAAATGTCTCCAGTGAAAGATACCTGCTGTGCAATCCCAGCAGGTGTTGAGTTTGAATCTCAGAAGCCACGTAAACATAAAAGAAATTATGTGCAAAGTTTTTCTCTGGTGCCCGTATACGCACGCTTCCTCCTCCGTCGGCACACACACACACATACTACTGCTGCGGTTACTACTAACGATAATAATAATAATAATAATAATAATAATAATAATAATAATAATAATAATAATAATAGACAATACATAATGATAAGATTAGCATTTGCTTCCTTTAAAACTTTCCATTCTATGTGGCCACAGCTAAGTCTGAGATGGTGATCAGAGCACAGTTAACATGATACAGTTTCACAACTCCGAAGTTCGGGCATGGCGAGCTTTGCTCTAGAGTCTGACAAAGTTAAAATTCCAATGCTACCCAAGACTATGCTCTCACCTGCGGCTCAGAGTCCTCTCCCAAATTCCTGAAGTTGTTGGCAAAAGTGGATTCCTAGTAACTTCCAGAGCTCAGCCCTCAGGTTCTGGTCATATGCCCTACACCGTGAGACTATAGCATCTTCTTCATTTCCAGGCCAGATGAAGAGTGTCCTGCTATGGTTTGATTGGAAATGCCTCCCAAAGTCTCACGTGTTGGATGCTGCTCACCAACTGGGTGGTTCTTTCTCAGGTATTGTAGAACTTTGAAAATGTGGAACCTGTCTATTGGGAGCCTTTGTTCACAGCAATGAAAAGTAATGTTTGGCCATTCTATCTTTTTTTCAAAGGGCTCTTTTAATCAGATCAGTCAAACATCCAAGAGAATCTTTCTGAAGACCAACTCCTAGTAGAGAATGGCATTCCACACTATTCTACTAGTTGTGCACACATTCAAGCATAAAATACTTTGGTCAATATGTACTGGAGAGCAGCAGTCTTAGGCACCTTTCCAGCAATCTATCTACCACATATCCCTGAAGAAAAGCCCAGACTCTAGTTCACAAGCAAACATTGACTGTTGGATATCGAGGTCATCAAACTCTTCCTTTTCCCTTCAGAAAAGCATAAGAGTAGTGGCTCAGAGTGTCAACACCATCATTCCAGATCAAATTGTGCTTAATTTAGTGATCTCAAATACAGACTCTTAAGAATTTTCAGTACAGTTGTGGGGATTAGGGTCCAGCAGTAACTCTGTATGAAAATAACTAGATATGGAGAACAAAATCTTACTTTCTGGAGAGTTTATTTTTTTTTTTCAGAAATTTTTGTAATCTTCCCCTCTTGGTGGGGAACCTCTTGCCAACCTCATTAATATTTCCTGACTTCTGTTGACAGTCCATTTTTACAAGTCTAGAAGTGCACAGTCTAGCTTGGGACTCAAAGGAATTGAAGGAGCCTTCCTTAAATATGGCTGTAACCCAGCAGGCAAGTCACCACCCCTGAAGTCTTAGGGGATCTAGGGTTTATCTTTAGCCTCTCATTCTTGGCATTGAAAGAGGAGGATGTGGTCAGGATCGCAACACATTACTAAGAGCACAGTTTGGTTTGGGTTAAGAAAATTAAGCTGAGATCTACTACAAAACTTTATTCCTGTCTGTAAAAGACTCCCAGAGGCCTACCTTCAGGGCCTTGGCCTTTGCCATGAGCTGACTGAGCAGTAGCATTTGAGCACACATTGCCTATTTTCTTTTTGTCTTCCTATTTGAGCAAGTGAGAAGAAGAGAGAAAATGTCACCTCTTGTTTAGTAGCAAAATTTTCAACAGTATCTTAATTAATTTCCATGGTTTAACCATGAAATTAAGGATGCATTTTTGGTCAGAACCTGCTTACAAGTCTGTGCGCATGCGCGCGCACACACACACGCACACACACGCACACACACACAAACATTTAGGGCTAGAGAAGTCCACCGGCATAGAAGAACCCTTGCTCTACTGAACTGCAAACTGAGATTCATAAATGTTGTTTAGACAGTTCCAGTAACATGGGAAATGTTAAAGAATGGGAAATACAATGTATACCAACCAATGTTAGTCAAGGTAATCATGCAGGAAAGACTTCCTAAAGAAGGGAGTTCATGAATTGACCTTTAAGGAATAAAAAGACACAATCTGGGGTGACCGGTGAAGAGCAGAAAGATATTCAGAAATGTCATGCAGGGTGGCACACAGGTGACTTCAGCAATTAGAAAAATGAGGCGAGGGGATTGCAACTAAAAGGCTACACCAGGGAGCACAATAAGACCTACCTAAAAATATCTGTATTCAGGCGGGAATAAACTCGTACAGGAATGGTGTCTGATACACAGAGCAGCCACATCCAATGCACAAAGAGGGAAATACAGGCAGCTCAACAGCACTGAGCTGTGGGGTTGGTTAAGGTAGGAGAAGAATTAGAGCGCTGTTTCAGCACTCAGAGATGATGATGGAGATTATACCATAAAAGTCTCACAGAAGACCTAACCACCCATCTCCAACACCCATGCAGCAGATTTCCTGAAATTTTTGAGCTGAGAAGAGGTCAACAGTGAATCTCTTGTTAATTCCTCTATGTGCTGTATACAAACTAGATCCAAGCCCAGAAGTCTGGGACTACAGAAGTCACCTTTTAGATGCTGCAAAGTGTCACTCTCAGGGGCTCATTAACCCTCCCCCCCCCCGTGGGGGGCAGCCTGGCCAGGTCACAGGGGAAGACAGCACAGCCAGTCCTGAGGAGACCTGATAGGCTAGGGTCAGAGGGAAGGGGAAGAGGACCTTCCCTCTCAGTGGACTGGAGGTGGGTCAGGGAGGAGAGGGCAGGATTGAGAGGGGCTGAGGGAGGAGGCTACAGCTGGCATACAAAGTGAATAACTGTAATAAAAAAAAAAAAGAAATGATGAAAGTCTGAACTATATAGCATAGAAATTGAAAAAAAATACAGGTTTAGAAAAGGTTTGAGGGTATTTTCGAGATTTGTTTTACATTGGGTATTATATCTAATGGAGAGATTTAACACCATAAGTAAATCTCTTGCTACTCCAGCCAAATTCATCTTTCCTCCCTTCTTTCCTCTCCCTTTCCTTTCCTTTCCTTTCCTTTCCTTTCCTTTCCTTTCCTTTCCTTTCCTTTCCTTTCCTTTCCTTTCCTTTCCTTTCCTTTCCTTTCCTTTCCTTTCCTTTCCTTTCCTCCTTTCTTCCTTCCTTTCATCCAGCCTTACTTCCTTCTTTCCTTTATGGATCAGAATTTCAATCAACATTTTTGAAGATCTCTTATTATATAGTCATTTTTATAAATAATCAAATTTTGCTTCTTAATCATCACCCATGAGGAATAGATCCAAAAGAGAGATCTGATTGTCTAAGGTCAACCAGCAGCAGTGGTGAGAGTAGTTATTATTTGTTTTAGAGAATAGGTGGTTTTACTTGAGACTTATCCCACTGACATGATAATTTTAAAATGCATGTTTAGAATGATGCCAAAGAAAAACAGAATAAAGATGGCCACAATCTTTGTGTCCCCCAAATGAACAGTTAACTTGAGATAATTCAAGACCAATATCATTTAACCTCGGCTGCATATTCCAATTATAAAAATAACCTTAAAAGGACATGAATTCTAAATTTTGAGTATCTGGAGACTTCAAACAGCCAGAGAAACAGGATGTTTAAAATCCCTGTGTGTCTATGATAGACAAGACTGGGGTTGATAAAGCCAGAGCCCAAAGCTCAGCAGCCAATGGCATGTACTATCCCTCTGTTCCTAATTCCCTTCCCCTTCTCCTGCCTTAAGACCATCTGACTCTTGCAGGGCTGTGAGAGTGCATCTTTGCAAAGACAGTGCTCTCTCCCTCCTGTAGTGGCTCCGCTGCTGGTGGTCCCATGTTCTTGGCATAGATGCATCTTCTACCTAATTGCCTGCTTATTTGTTGAGTGGCTGTCTCCAGCAGATGTTCCCATTTGGGGATTTGGAGGCCAATATCTGTATACAAACAGCAGATTGCATCACTGTTCAGCTTTTGATCTGGACCTGATGGGGCAACACCCAGTCCATGGACAATCTTCTCAAACTGACCTGAACCTGAGCTTTCTGATCCCCATTTCACTGCTTGGCTTATCTTTCAGACATCTTTAGTGGTCTTTAGATGCACTGCACATGTCTGGTCTCCTTGGATTTTTCTTCCTTTGCTTTGTTTCTTATCATTGTTGCTGTTGCTATTGAGCTCCTCATAAAAGAGGAGCACATGGTTGGGAGCCTGATCAAATGGAGTAACTGGGAGCCAGTGAGGATAAGGAACTTGATCGGCTTCCTAGGAAAGGTTAAGATTTCCTCTTCTGTTTGAGCTCTATTAGCATTTTCAACATTGTTGAGACTCTTATGAAGATTTGTGGGGTTTATCATAACTCTGTAACACATCTCCATGGGCACTGATAAGAGACTCATTTTTGCTTCAACTATAAGTAAAAGAGACAATCTGTGTCTCTCAGAGTCACTAAGAAGTAGAAAAAAGAAAATACTATATAAGAGATTCACAGCATCACACTAAAATGTTCTCAAGGATGGGCAAGAGTTTCAGTGTTAGCTCAGCAAATAAAGTTCCTGCCTCACAAATAGCACAATACCTGAACTTGATTCCTCAGAATCTACTTAAAAACCTGACCACAGTGGCTGCAGACCTATAAGCTCAATGTTGGGGATGTATGAACAAGAAGGTCACTGCAACTCTCTGGCTAATCAGCCAATTATACTTGAAGAATTCCAAGCCTATGAAATATTCTGTCTCAATACCAAAAGGACTATGACTAAAGAATGACAATCAAGGTTGGCCTCTGCAGACAGACAGACAGACAGACACACACACACACACTTGCAAAACACAACCCATATATAAAAAAATAAATAAATTTCGTACACACATGAAAACACACTGGCAAATAGACAATGGTATCTGACAAGGTGATTAAATATACAAACAAAATAGTTTGCAATTCCTTAGATTGCTATTCATTTTCAGACTCTCAGGAAACTTACTTCATTTTCTCATTTAAAAAATCAAACTAAAAGTCATAGTAGCCTTAAGTAGTTGTAATGACATCAAGTACTTATTGACTGTATGACGTACACTTGGTGTACGGGGTAGTTACAGATAATAAGATTGATGGTGAGAAAGAAGGATAAGGCAGTGGAAGAACAAGACACCAGCATATTCTTTCATGTAGAAAGATCTCTGTATGAGAAGGGTCAAGAATCCTGGCTTCTAATCTTTCCTCCATAATTAACTAGATATGTTTTTGGGTAACTTCCTTTCTACCTCTATTCTTTGGTCTTGTTCAGGATTTTTGATGCTCCCTTCACCTTCTAATGCTGTGATCTTCACCATAGTTAAGTTCTCCTCTTACCGTTTTATTCCATCACTACCCAGAAAGCATGGCATGCCAGGATCCTTTCACTTTATAACACCATCTCCTGTGATATATCCTGCCCTTCTTCCAGCCTTTGTGACATGATCTCCTTCCCAGTGGATTTGAATGTATATCTGAGAAAGTAGTCTTGTCCTTTCTTAATTCCTTGTCCTTGGTTTGGGGAGGAGGGCTAGGGAATATAGACCTAGGAATGAACCACAAAGTGCTTTTTGAGATAAGCCACAATACCTGGAGAAGACAGCAGCTTTCTGGTAGAAATACCAACAGCAGCCTTTGCTCCAGTTTCACTAATAGTCTTACTGCAAAGACATATATTTAGCGTCTATGACATCAGCTTGATTTACCTTGATTAACGGAGCAATTTGCTGTACATTTTTCCAAATGCTGTAATCAATTAGAACTCAAAATAGATTAGAAAACCCTCTATGGTGTGGCTACAGTCCAAAAAGGCTAATCTATCATGAAATATACATGCATGCTCTTTTCCAATCATACAGTGTGTTTATTGTGTGTCTTGGACTAAGAGTTGCCTGGGTTTAGACTTAAGCACTAGTCATTCTGATATGAGTGTGGTTACAGGCAGGGAACACTTCATGGCTCTTGCTTCAAGTTAGCTCCACAGCCTCGCTCCTGTGCTGTCCTTTTGCTGCTCTAGCGTATTCCCACAGAAATCTATGGAATACCTGACTGTTTGAAGCAATAACAGGAAAAACCTTAAATTGGCATTGTCACTCACTTAATATCTGGTGCTATATTCCTCTGTCAGTTTTATTTCTCCCTTGTCCCTATACATGTTGCATATTTTATCACTTTTCATCAGCCGGAATTTCCACCTCCAACATATGTGAATACTTCCTTACAGCTTTGTATTTGGCTTTTGAGTTATCGCAATTTGGCATCATGAAAAAAGTAAATAGGATTCTGAGTGTTTATTATAAACATAAATAAGGCACCATAAAAGATATTAACAATATAGTGTTATCCTTTATTCTCTTAACCATCGCATTAAGCTCAGAATTAAAGCACTTGTCCTTCAAAGGGACATGAGGATACTAAGATCAAACATAGTTCTATTTACCCTCGGAATCCTTGGTCTTTGTTCCTTTCATTCTATATCATTTCTTGATCTCACACTGTTTCCACTCCTCTCCATCCTCTATGTCTCAAACGGTTATTATGTCCCATATTCTGTAAGGAAACCTGTTAGACTCTGGCAGATGTCACAACTGATAGGGCCGATGGGGCCACATATTTAAAACTGGGGTTTATTCATATCCAATTTACTCACTGTGCAGTGATGAACTGAGTCGCTGTGCTGTATACGAAACGTTCCATGCCACTGCGTGTTGTACAACACCTGTTTGAGGGTTTGCTTCATCACAAGTGTGTTTGATAAAGAGACCCCATTGTTAAGAATTAAGCTTGAGATCACTTAGTAAGCATATGTGTAGCTTTGAGTCTGAGTCAGCAGCTCATGGTCAATACATAGGGATAATATACATAGCGTGTGAGCCGACATGGAGTCAGGACAGTGTTTCACAAGGGCTTCACCACACGTTATTTATTGTTCTGAGGCTCCTGCTCTTAAAGGGCTTGTGATCCAATAGCTCATGCTTGAAATTCTCGGTCTAAATACTCTACAAGCATCGACTTCCTTTACCCCTGAGGAAGAGTGAGAGAAGAACTGACATGCGGTCATTGAGATTGCAAGCTGGTCCTTTGTGTCTTCCATGGGACCTCACACATACATACCCTTTAGATGAGTTCCTGTCCTTCAGAAGCCTCAGAGATCCTGGACTCTGATCCTAGCTCTGTGCACTGCAGGTACAGATGGATATATTCATAAATTCTTGTGTTTGTGGCCTCAGGGTTTTGTTTTTTGTTTTGTTTTTCTTTTTTTTTTAAGAAGAGAATGTCAGGATATTAAACTCTTGACCTCCTAAGACTCTTGTGTGGCAGTGCCTGTTAAACTATGCAGAGATAAACAGAAGGCTGTATAAGGAGATAAACACAAGAAATGTGTGTTCTTTTTATGTTTTATTTCTATTTTTATATGTTCATTTGTATGTGGGTGTGTGTGTGTTTGTAGAAGGTATGTTGTGCGTGTGTTTGTAGAAGGTATGTTGTGCGTGTGTGTATGTAAGCGTCCATGTATGTGGCAATGTGTGTATGTGTGTGTGTGTGTGTGTGTGTGTGTACTTCTGTGTGCAGTGGCACATAGGTACATGTGCACATCGAGTCATGTGTATGTGGGATATGCAAATTGATATTCTCAATTACACTCTAATGATCTTTCTCCTCGCTTACTGAGGCAGGGTTCCTCAAGCAGAAGCACAGCTTTCCAATATGGCTCGGGTATCCAGCTGGCTTGCTGTAGGGGTCTCCCTGTCCCTGTCTTCCTACACTGGAATTACAAGTGGGTTGCCATGCCCACCCAGAATTTCCATTGCTCTCAAGGATCCAAACTCTAATCCTCACACTTGTGTTGCAACTACTCTAACCACTGAACGTGTCTGTAGCCCCCCTCAGCCTGTATTGTTAAATGTACGCGTATCAAGTGGTACGATCTGAGGGTCTTGAAGTCTTCTTTTCCCAAACCCCGCAAATTCACACATAGTGGTTTGTTCTGTTTTACAAATTACCATTCATTTACTTGACCTGACACTTAGCAAATGAACTGCAAAATCATGCAATCTATTACTTAGGTTACTCTTGGCAGAAAGAACATTAAAGACCAATGAATACACTTCTCTCTCCATCCACTATACACACCAATGTACTGATAACAAAGTCTGCACCCCACTGAGGGAAGGGACTGCATCTTCTCCCTCTCCCAGAATCCTAACAATGATCCATTTACATAGTCATTAACTCTTAGGTCACTAAGTGAATTGATACACAAATGGAGTTAGTTTTTAAAACTATTATTAGTGTATAGAACAATGCCTTGTCCATGAAAAGTATTTCATTCGTTGTTTATAAAGGAAAAAAAATGAAAATATATTCTTTTTCCGAAATGAGATGGAAAAATTCTTATATTGCAATCTGTTGCCTAGTGTTCTGCAAGTTGATCTCACCCTGGAATGTTAGTAGTTACTTTAAGCATGTGTGTTCTGATTCTACATCAACTTCTGCAAGAAATCATGTCACTATATCTCTTCGAAACGTATAGTTAGGATTGGTTGGCCAGTACATAATCAATAACTATGGCTTGATTCTATGAACTTGGAAAAACTTAAAAAGCTACTTGAATTGTGACTTCTAAGGCAAAATCCGGGTAAGAAATATTTTGTGTGGTCTGATAATGTATTTATTTATGAGACTAAATGTTTATCTAGGCCTCTAGGAGATCACTGGCTTCATTTCGGTGTCTGTGTGCATTTGTGTTTTTCCATGGTCTCAACAGCCCCATCCTTCTGGGGTCCAGCTGGGCTACAAAGTAATAAACAGACATAAAATTTGGATCATTCTATGACAAGAAGTGGGAGCAACCCAAAGCCTTTAAGAAATCCTTCTCTCAGTAGTGACTGTACCGGCAAACAACTAGTTCAAGTAGGGTTCAAGTAAGCGCTCTGACTTTGTGAAAGCAATTAATGGCCTGCGCAGTAAAATCTGTATATATTTATTTGCTGAACATTTAAGATATAGCTGTTTTCCATGAGGTTTCTTCTCTGAAACCATTTGACATTGTGTTATTTTGACAAGTTTTTTAACTAATTCAGAGTCAGAGACAGCCTCCCCTTCTGTTTCCTTAGTATATTCCTTTGGAAATTAAGAATTTAACAGGTTCTAAATGAGCTCAGTTCATTCAGAATGGCAGAATCAAGTGATGTCAATACCTCTATCTGAAACTTCTTGCTCGATGCGCTGTACCAGTTTATTAAACCTCACTGCTTATGACATACATATCCTGCACAAGGACTTCCACACACTCATGATGAATCATTATAAAATACACTTAAACCACATGTGATATACTATTTTTGCCAATTTATGTATATTTATAAACACTAAGCAAATTATTTCATACTGACGGGTAAAACTATGGCTTATATCTAGCCATGAAAAATAAAACAGTAATGGTCATTTTTATAGTACAAAAAGGTACTACTCTGTGACACAGAAGAGGGAGACATAGAATTCCAACTGTTGACAGGAAGGACAGCCAATCCTGGGGATGGGGAGAGGATCTGGAACTGATTAGGCTTCATGGGAAAGGTTACACTTCATCTTGGCCAGAGAGTACATGCAAGACTACTGGGGGAAAGAGGATGAAGGGACAGCAAGTCAGAGGAAAGCAGGGTTTCCCCAAGCTCACCCTGGCCTCAAGCTCTTCAAATCTCATGGTCCTAAGCACCATTCCTTTAAGCTCAGTAGCTTCAGCCCACAAAGGTAAATGAGGTAGACACATTCTCCATTTCCATGGAGCTGGAAACTAGGTCTTAGGTATACATTTCACTCATGAGTCTCATGTGGCAAATCTATTTAGTGGCGCAGGTTGACTACAGCTTTAGTCAAATGATTTAAAAGTTCCAGAGGCCAAGAGGGCCACTAAAGAAAGGGGTCAGTGGAAGCACGTAGAGAACTGGCCCTTTAGCACTGATTTCCCGAGCGCTATATATATATATGTACTATAATATGCCTGATGAGACCTATCGTTCATTCTCTAGCATCTAAGCTCACAAGGAAAAGCCTGTGGACAGTTTCTAATGCCAATAATTCATTTGATCCTAGATTATACTGTTATATGCCTCCACTCCCCCAGTGCATGTATGCAAAATACTGATAAACAGTAGACTATTCTCTCCATTTTGTGAATGAGACATCTACGTTTTCTATAGTCTGGTACTTATTTGCATTAAAGGAACCACACACATCGAGCTGTCTTCTCTAAGGTGGAACACTGATATAAACATTCAGGGGACAATGTCTGACATAGATAATACTGACAGTGTGTGTAGTTTCAGAGACCAGATTAGATACAGGAGGGAAATCTGTGTGAACAGCCAAGAGCAGCAATGTTGTGGGTTATTACATAGTAATTTGCTGGACATATCCTCATGACTGAATAGCCTTTTACCCTGAGGCCCACTCTCTTTGTTTATTAAATTAAATGATGGATAAAAGCTTCAGTCTTTCTCTATCAGCCTAGGGGATTTATTAGTCAAATAATGAATGCCCTCACCTCAAGTTCTGTTTTCATTGTATTCATTACGTGTGTCTTCTGAACCCTGGCTTCATTGGAATGGGATTTGTATCCCTGCAAGATCTGTTAAAGCTTTCTACTTTGCTGGGAGCAGGCAGCTCAGAAACAAAACAAAAATAAGAGAAGGGAAAAAGAAAAGAAAAGAAAACCTTTGGAAGTCTGTTTCCCTGCCTCCCTCCTTCCTTTTCTTTTCCTCCCAACTCCTCCTCTAGAGAACACCAGAGAAATAAAAATAAAATCGTAATTAAGAAAAGGACTAAGAATAAATTCCACACATTTAACCAAAGTTCCATCTCTGAGCCCAGGAGGATTGGTGCATAGCTGTGGTTGTGCGAGAGGAAGCGTGCAGGGAACTCATGCTGTGCTTTCAACACAAACACAGCTCATGAGGAATAGTTTATCACTTAAACCATCTCCTTAATTCTGCAGAGTAAAGTCAAGACCTCAGAAAAGTTTCGGATACCACCACCGTGGCCACTGGGGTCTCTCATGTCTGGAGTCCCTCTGGCCCAAATAGCTCAGAGCAATTCACAAACATTTACTGACGGAACCCCATGACCCATCCCCCAAGTGAATACTTTAATATCCCATTCTGCAAGGGCAGAATGGTAACACAGAGAAGTTCAAGGCTCTTGGCTGTCTGCCAGGCAAAGAAAGCTGAGTAGTGGCTGGATTCTGAAAGCAAAGAAGCGCCAGGTGCGTGGTGGATTATTCCAGCCATGTGGCGAAGAACACTGAGGCTGTAAGTCAGAAGACCTGGGCTGCTTCTGTCACTTACTCTCTGGGGAATTTCTCCTCTCTGTGCCTTAGTGTCTTCACCTGTAAAACAAAAATCCAACTAGAAGACTGTAAAGCCCCCTTTACCTCCAGAAGAGGTGAAGCTCCATGCCCAGGAAGCCAGGAGACTGAGCAGAGTATCCTATCTCAAGCTAACATGAGTATGGCACTGACATATTTGCTCCTTTATAAGGAAGCCCTTTGTGTCTCAAAAAACTCATCCTTCCTTTCAAGGGGTTTTCATCCAGACGCTGCTCTTAAATTCTCGAGTCTTTTCAGCTCTACGAGCAGAGCACTTGGCAAATACCTACTGACTTAGACACTGTACAGCTGAGCCCTTCATTCATCTCTGCCTTCCTCTGAGTGGAAGGGTCTCTAGGGCAGAATTGGGGATGCTTTGGGAGACTTCACATGTTGAGCAGATCTCAAGCTTTAAGTATCTATCGATATGTGCCTTTTCCACGCCATCTCCACCTCAAAGTTTTGACAAAACCTCTCCAGCTGGCTCTTGCTGTGGCATCCTAATTCTAAGCATTCTAATTCAATTCAGCAATTCATTTTCAATCACCTAATACTTGCCAAGGATAATAATAGGCTGCAGAGTTACAAAGATGGGTAAGATTTAGCTATTTTCCTGAGAGGTGAACTGCAAAAGACAAACAAGAAAGAGGAGAGAGCTGAGTTTGGAGGGAGTTTGTCAAGCATGTATAAGGCCCTGGTTTAGTCTCCACTACAGAATAAATCCAGTATGTTTGTCCATACCTGTAATCCCAGCACTTGGAAAGCAGAGCAGGACAACCAGGATTTTAAGGCCAATCTAGGGTACAAGTTGTTCAGCGATGGCCTGGACTTCAGGAGCCCCTGTTTCAAAACAAACAAGACAAATGAGTACAGGAAAGAAAAGATTTCTGGAAATGAAGCAAAGTTATGGCATAATGATTTCCAGTTTGGTGAGATTTCACAGCACAAAACTGGAAGATGCCAAAGCAGTTTCATGTATATATGTGGAAGAACTGCTGTGATGAAAAACTGAAACTAGATGGTATTTTACAGAGAATGCAATTGCGATGGGCATGTTTTCCAAACTAAGAGACATCAAGGTGTAGGTCACTTTAAAGAAATGTAGGTCACCTCAGACTACCCCATGGTGTCATCTATAGGAATATTTTCACTCTTTCCTGGCTTGGCTTTCTTAGATGTAAAAAGGCTGGTTAGATGAGACAATCACGACACTCCCTTCCAGCCTGGGTGTTCTGTAGGGACATGAAATACAGTGTCTCCTCTGCTTTTTCCCACAGCATTACTGCTGGGTTGGGCACAAGAGTAGAGGGGTAGAGAGTCGTTTTTCCCTCCCAGATCTAGACTTCGGAGAGAGGTGAAATTCAGAAGCTTTGAGAAAGCAGGAGGAATAGTATGAGAATTTGTGTTTTCATCAGTGTGTTTCTTAGGCTACACGTTTGTATCTCCTGTAGTAATCCACAATGGCTTGATACTTGTAATCAGAAGACTGAGGTTGAAGCTCTGACTTGGATTTTATTTGTATGTTTTGGTTTGTTTGTTTTGAGATAGGGTCTTACCAAGTCGTCCAGTCTGTTCTAAAACTCATGTTCCTCCAGCATTGGCTTCCCCATTAGCTGAGATTACAGGTGAATGTGCCTGTGTTCCTGTCCCTAAATTTTGACATTTTAGATGAGAAGCTTGTGGACTTTTAGGGATTCATTTGGTCTCTTGGGTCTCTGTTTCTAGTCTGTAAAATAGAATACACAACCTAGTCTCTGTTATTGAAATATAATATGAAGGAAAGGTCACACCTGGTGGCACACGGAGTCTGTATGGAGGTTATTGCTGACATCATTATTATAAAGGAGCTCAACATCTTAACCAAATGGTCAAATGTACATATGCATTATGGACAATATTTGGAATCAGGGGTCATCAAATCAACTGGAGTTCCCTGTACTCTGCCAACAGCTGTAGTTCCTACTCTGAATCCTGTGTCTTCTTTGAGAGAGCAGGGAGCAGAAGCCAGACAGATCTTGTGGGACTCTCTCAGCCCACTTACATAGAACAAAAGGTGCTAGCCATCTCCAGCTCACCCCAGAGCAGAGAGGTCTTGGCTGTAGAGGGCATCACCTGGTGAACTTATCCAGGTCTGGCTTAAGCAAGGTACCCAGGCCTCCAGAGTTGACAGCGAAAGTTTTAAGAAGAATCTTTACAAGTATATGATTCCCACAAGCTGGAGTTTATGTACAGATTTATGTCTGTTGATATAGAAAGTGTTTTTTTTCTTTCTTTCTTTCTTTTAAATTCACATGGCAAAGCTAAATCAAACTAAAGCTAGAATTTCATCTCCATCTAGTGGCCAGAAGAGCAGAGGAGTAAGAACATAGGCTTTCAGCTTTTACACTGAGGAACTGCTGAGGCCACAGCAACTAGTGCAAAAAACTGTCCTTGGGCTGTCTGGTAGTCAGTAGAAATCATGTAGTCTATTACAGCCAAAGGGACAAAAGGGAGACACAAGATCAAGAAAACATTCTTGTTAAAGACACTGGTTTTTAAAGCCTGAGCATTGACCAACTCCTCAGCCCTTGGTTTGTTTTGTGATCAGTCAAATGAAGAGTACAGTGAGGCTGCATGACACTGTTAACCAAAAGGCATTTAGGAAAATTCCAGATGTGGGAAATAATAAACATTGATAGCTGTCAACATACTGGCAGCTGCTTTCCATTTTGTTATCTCCCTTAGACGCCAGCACACAGATATTTGGTGTTTTATTTTTTTCTTTGTGTACATGTATATGTATGCTAGTATTTTTGCCAGTGCCTGTATGTGGACACCAAAAAAAGACATCATCAGACACTGTTCACTGACTTATTTATTTATTTATTTTATGCACATTCTCTTACTCACCCAGAACCAGAAAATACAACAGGCTGGCTGGCCAGTCACCCAAGGATGTGGCTGTTTCCAGCTTCCCATAACTTAGATTAACACCTTAAATCTCCATGCCAGGTCTTTTTAAAAAATGTGGTATAATTACAGAATTTCTCCTTTGTTTTCCTCCCTACCATACATATGAATAGGAAAGTGTGTTTGCCTGTACATACATCCGTAAATGCAACACGCTGGGTCTGCATGCTACTTGTCTGCGTGTTTTCAGGGCTGATCTGTCGGCACTGGATGATTTTTTCTTCTATTCCCAGCTTTCCTCAGTTGCACCCAGCACCTTTTTTTTCATACGAGTTCCAAGGTTCAACCTCAGGTCCTCAAGAATGCGAGGCAAGCACTGTAACAACAGAGTTACGTCTCCTGCCCCTTGTTTTCAAGGAAAGATACATGGGCCAATGTGGGTCGGTGACAACTCCAAATTCATGAAGATGGTGTGGGTAGAACTGGGGCTACAGTATGCCTGATATTTCACAGAACCCTCAGTCTTCCTGCGGCCTGCCGAAGACCACAGACAGGTGGCTTTTCTTTTTCTTCCAATGTCTTCTTTTCCTTCAGATGAACATTTTGGTGCACCTACCTTTGCGTGTGTGCCATTTTCTTCGAACCTGAAAACTAAGCATCTTCTCAGCCTTCATGCAGGCAGGAGAGCAGAATTTGGCAAGAGAAATAACCTACTAAAATTAGAAATTAATCAGAAAGCCAGAAGTCAACTGAATCTCTCTTTCTATTGATTTCATCTAGCCAGTCTAGTCATAGTTTTTTTTTCTATGTGTCAAGTGTGTTTTGTTTATATTTACATTTGAAGAGTTGTATGTTCATTTAAGTAAAAAATCTATATTGTTAAGGTCCTTAGCTCCTCTAAAAATTGTGATCTATTCCTTTTACCATAGATGGAGTGAGGGATAGCTTTGGTGTGCAAAGAAAGAAAAACTTTGACCTCTTGTCACTTGGTGAAGAATGATGTGTCTTCTTAGGGTTGAAGGAAACAGTTGTTGGACACAAAGAGGGTCTGCTCTTGTGCCACCTTATCGTTAGGTCTAAACATGGAATACAGCTGAGGGAGACTGAATAAAGTTACTTAAAGGCTATCTTTGTGTTGCTCAGGTTAGGAAAACAACAATGGCCAACTTTCCCAGCTCCCAAATTCCTGATGAAGCTATTTACTTCTCCAGTTTTAGGGTCTAGACCATGAAGATTAAATTATCCAATGTGGGGAACATGCTCCCTCTACTGGCCATCTTCCCTTTGTGCACAAAAACACTTGAGATTTCATCTCTCAAACAGAAAACTCAAGATGTAAACAGGATTGTGTAAGTTTGCATGCCCACCAGCAATGGAGGAGGTTCCCCTTTCTCCACACCCTCTCCAGTATGTGTTGTCACTTGTGTGTTTGATCTTAGCCATTTTGATCTGTGTAAGATGGAATCTCAGAGTTCTTTTGGTTTGCATTTCCCTGATGACTAAGGATGTTGAGCATTTCTTTAAGTGTTTCTTTGTCATTCTCTATTCCTCTGTTGAGAATTTTCTGCTTAGCTTGGTAACCCATTTAGTAACTGCATTATTTGGTTTTTTGGTGCCTAATTTCTTGAGTTCTTTATATATTCTGGATATTAGTCCTCTATCAGATATGGGGTTGGTGAAGACTTTTTTTTTTTTCCCATTCTGTAGGCTGTCATTTTGTTCTATTGACAGTTTCCTTTGCTTTACAGAAGTTTTTCTGTTTCACGAGATTGTAGATCTTAGAGCCTAAGAGTAAGGGGAGCAGAGGCTGCCTCTGTCATGAACTTGCTTGCCTGTTCTTTGATCATTTGCGCCTAGCAATGTGGTCTTGTCAGGCCACAGAGGAGGAGGATCTAGGCAGTCCTGATGAGACTTGATAAACTATGGGCATATGTCAGAATAGGAGAACTCCTACTCTCAGTGGACTAGGTGAAGGGGATAAGGGAGAAGAGGGAGGGAGAGTGGGATGGGGAACAGTTGAGGGAGGGGACTTCCATTGGAATATATAATGAATAAAGTGTGAAAAAAATAAAATGAAAATAAAGATGTAACCAGGATGCACTTCAACCAGGAGAGCCTGGTGTGGGCACCCACATACTCTCAGAAGGCAATAGCAAAAGCAAGCATTTATGAATTGCCAACTTACTTGTTTTCTGGAGATTGCAAAGGTTGAGTTCTATGAGACACGTTTAAAGAATAATTTTTTTTTTTTACCAAATAGACACATGTGTATACATATATTGTTTGGGATATAATTTGCAAAATATTTATATAGTATTTATTTTCTTCTCTACACATTAACTTTCTCTTTAAAGATATAAAAACTGGAGTCTCTAGGACAGTTTTCATGTAGTGATCTTATTGAAGCTTATACAATTGCCTTTGGAACTATGCCTCAAGGCAGAGCCTTATACACCTCAGTGCTTGCATGAAATCTGATTATTAGAGATTCTTGACATGGTATACTATAATATTTACAAGAACTAAAATTGTATTAAGCCATTGCTATCTTTTAATGCTTTGCTACTGTAGTCTATATTCACCTACTCTATGTAGTATTAAACACCTTTCACAAACTTGTGTCTGTATAATATATTTCTGGGTTAAAGTTTGCAGCAAAAAGGTAGGGTATTTCTGATTTATTTCTGATTGACTTTCATATTCTTTAGAGATCAAGCATAAGACTGATCCATTCATATCCATTCTCCATCTCTTTCTCTGTGTCTCTCTTTCCCTCTCTCTCTTGTTCACTTGCTTACTCACTTGCTCACTCACTCTGGACTTGTCTGCACTCTTAGAGGGTCCATGTTGTCACACTTCCTGTGCAGTTTCCTTGACTCTAGCCTTCTCCAGCCCAATTTTGGGTATTCTTTTGAGTGTTCTGAGTGTTCTCATTTCTGTTCTTTGGACATTCACAGAAGCAATAGCAGTCTCTGTGTGGAAATTGTTTTTATTCCTTTGGGAAAACATTCTGAACATAAACTAAAGACTATTTAGTTTTGCACATCACTTGAGTCACACAAGTTCTATAGAAAATAAATTACCAATTCATTCTAACAGATGTTGTGATCATAATGAGGTTAAATATGCATTCCCTTCAGGTTCTAGATCAACAGCAATGGTAATGTCTTCTTTTCCTTTTCTGTAGTTGCTGAGGTCAGCTTCCATTTTGCAGTCAACTTTGGATTTTCTGACACAACCCACAGTGGTATTCTCAAGTTATGACTTGAAAGTGTTTCATTTCAGATCTTCAGACTATCTCCCCATATCTCCTGTGGGTAGCTGGGTTGGAAGATAGCATATAGCATTATCTAACTGTTAGTCTTAGAGCCCTTCTCTGGAGTCATTGCATCCAAACCTAGATGATGGAAAATGTAGTTTATAAAGGAGTGCTAGAGAAATTTAGAGGTTAGGCTTTGAAGTAGCACTTATAACTTCTCAAATTCCTTGGGTACTGTCAGTCATTTGCAAGAAAAGTTGAGAAAGGCAGATTAATTAGTTTACTTATACCCTCAAAATGAAAAGAAATTGTATTTAGAGGATACAGCACATTGCTTCTGTTTCAGGTGTTACTTAGTATTAATCTTTCCTCTTTTGACTGAGACATGTGCTCATATAGCCACACTGATGGTGAATTCATTCTGTAATCAAATATGGCCTTGAAGTGCTTCTTTGCCTAATTCCACCTCCTGAGTACTAGCACTACAGACCTAAGTCAATAACATCCAATGTTTTGCAATGCTGGGGAGCAAACCAAGGATATCATGAATGCTAGGCAAGCTCCCTGACAACTGAGATGCATCTCCAGCTCTGGTTACTTAGTGTTCACTTGATTATTGATCCCTACACTGGACTATATGCTCAGATTCATGCCAAATTAATCAGCTGAAATCCAAGCAAATTGTCTCACGCATTGCAAAGCCAAGGATATTGTTGAATGCATAGTCCTCTCCATTAGCTCCAAATGGTGTCCATCTTCTGGGCATCTATTCACAATCAAAATAAAGTGGGGGACACATATCAGTTCCTGGACTATTAGTAACTTTGAAAACTCCCTGGGACATTGTAAAGCTCTCTATTGAGATTCGAGAAACTTTGTTGATAGACTCTAATTTAGTTCTTGGAGCAAAGCTTCCACAAGAATCATTCTCTGTGGCTTTGGGCTCCCAACTTGGAGATTCTTTTCTGCCCATTAAACTCTTGGTCTCATTTGAAGTGGCGGTTGAGAAATGCCCTTCTTGGGAGCTACCCAGGCTTTGCAGCCCATTTCCAGGCCAAAGGTTGTTTCAAGGTTTGCCAAGCACTTGCAGGCTTTTGGAGGAGGATGGAGGGTTTTTGGCAACACTGCTGCCTCAACAACATCATGGATTTAGGATTATTTGATTCTAATCAGTTTCATGTAGCAGTGAGTACTCTCAACATTATGTCCCAGACACGGTTTCTCAATTTTCTGTCTCTTCACTTCCTTCCCGCAGGCTGACTGGTGCTCCCTCTTCATGGCTTGGCAGCAGTTTTGAGGTTATCTGCAACAATAAGCCTGGGACGGGAAGCTCTTTCAAAATGATTCTTACTGAAACAGTGACTTGCATTTTCGTAAGTCAATTGTGACTATTAGCTGTTATCTTATTGTTCAAAGATCTTTTGCTCCTAATTATTCACCTGTTTGAAATCTGGGTTTTTCAATTCCACCAATTTCTAGAATTACTTAAATCCTTATTTATTTTTAATTCCCAAACTGAAAATTTTACTGTGTCTTTCTCTTATTTTATATTTTTAATTAAAATATAATGACACACCCACTTCTCTTTCCTCCCTTTAATCTCCCTCATGTACAACCTTCCCCCGTGCTCTTTTTCAAATTTATTACCTATTTTCTTTGATTGTTGATATATATATATATATATATATATTCCTAAATATATAAATGCAAACTTCTCACCCCTTATAATGTCAAGACTTTCTTGTTATGCCTTATTAGTGGAAGAAGTCAAAATGCTTTACAAATATGCTTGAATTTTACCAAATGTTTTTATCTATACTATCTTTCATCTATTCAACCTCTGATATCAATTTCCTAGCTAACCAATCACAAAGCCAAATTGTTGAGGACAGGCAAAACTTTCACTCCTGTTACCCTATCAGTCAAGTAAATTAATTATTGTATCAAACCACACAAGATCCAGAGGGTTTTACAGTAAAGTTTTATTAGGAACATGCAATGCACACACAGAGACACAAAGACAGGCAGACAGACAGACACATACACACACATGCACACATACACCACCACCACCAACAAATGAAACCAGTAAAGAAAATGAGGCTACTAATTTGAAAAAGAGAAAACGTAGTGTTTTAGCCAATGTTCTCTTACTGTGAAGAAAAATTATCAACAATGTAACTCTTTTTATTTGTTCATTTATTTTTGTTTTGTTTTGTGTTTTGTTTTTCAAGATGGAGTTTCTCTGTGTGTAGCCCTGGCTTTCCTGGAGCTCAATTTGTGGAAAATCAGGCTGGCCTCAAACTCACAGCGATCCATCTGTCTCTGCCTCCCAAGTGCTGGGATTGAAGGTATGCACCCCCATACCCAGCCACCAATGCAGCTCTTCTAACAGAAAACACTGGGTTAGAGGCTGCTTACAGTTTCAGTGTCTTGTCCATTATTGTTATGGTACAGAGTGTAGCAGCAAGAAGACAGGCATGGTTGTGGAGAGGACTCTGAGAACTATCTTTTGATCCACAGGCAGAGAGAGAAAGACACACACACACACACACAGAGAGAGAGAGAGAGAGAGAGAGAGACAGAGAGAGACAGAGAGAGACAGAGAGAGAGAGACAGACAGAGACAGAGAGAGAGAGACAGACAGAGGAGAGAAAGGGGAGTGAGGGAGAGAGAAACAGACAGACAGAGACAGAGACAAAGACAGACTATACAGACTGTAACTATCATGGGCTTTTGAAACTCCAAAGCACATCCCCAATGACACACTTCCCCCAACAAGACCACACTTATCCCAACAAGGACACATTTTTTAACCTTTCTAATCTTTAAAACATTTGCACTATCTAGTGACTAAGCATTCAAGTATATGAGCCTATGGGAGCCATTTTAATTCAAACCACTTCATGGGGTTACATGGAAAAGTTCAGAGGGAGGAAAGAAAATGGAGAAAATGATGTAATTATAATATAAAAATTTTTAAAGTTGATTTCTGACACTCTATATAAGTTGGCAACAGAGACTCCACCCAGCAGTCAATGAACTATCCTTACTTCTGAGTAGCAACTCTGCTAGGCCAGAGAGTACAATGAAATAGCCATTGTACTTGTATGAACTCCTGAATCCCAGTGCCCTGCCATAACAGTTAAAACACTGTGTCTGCTTGAGAATCAGGCAGGTTTATTATTTAAATGTGCAGTGTGCACTGGACTGAGAATCTGCGTTCTAGAACAACAGACAGCAGCCTCTGCTTCAGTTTCTTCCTCTAAGTTCCTGCCTTAAGCAGTTGCCTTGGTGTCTCCGCAGGTGAAGAAGTCTTTTCCCCACACAGGTTGATTTTGCTCAGGATTTTAGAACTTAAAACAACAGGGAAGCAAAGTAGGATGCATAACATTTTGTTGTTGCTGTAGTTTTAATCTGATGTAAGTGTCCATTATTTCTTGGTTGTTTTGTAAGTTACATGTAAATTCTTAAATTTGTGATGTTGTAGTTAATATGTCTGCTGCTCACTGTGGTTAAAGAACATGAGGCCCATTCTTTGTAATGTGATCTATACTGCTTTATAGCTTTGTATGTATATGTTGCTCTTATGACAGGAAAAATTTGTATTCAATAGATATGTGTGCATGAGAGTGTGTGTTTGTGTGTGTTTGACATGCAAAACGTTACACATTTAAAACTGAAGTGGAACCCTAATTTCAAATCACAACTCTGCCAAGTAACTACATCTTTGGGGAGACTTAGAAAATCAGGCCAATCAATTCACATTTTTGCTTCTTGGTTTAAGTATCTGTAAACATAGCAAAAGTACGTGATGTCTATTTCTTGATATTTTTGAGAAACTTAATTAGTTAATGTGTAATCATGAAGGTTTGAAAATACTATCCTTTTTTCTGTTCATTAAATCATTCTTCTTCATTTCATTAATAACATCTAAGTGTTTTACTTTTGATTAATATATGTATAATGGACACTGTACAAAACCTTCAAATGACATCAGTTTTCAGTTTTGTCAAAATAAAAAAAAATCTGTATGTTTCTGCCAAATATTTTAACTTTCCTTGTATCTATCCTGATGCTAGTTTATTGGGTGCCTGTAACTTTAAGGTGAACTGTTTGCCTGGCAGAATCAATGTTATTTCATTATGCGGTAACTACAGCCACTGTGGGTTTTGTATTCAAATCAAATGTATCACATTTTAAGAAATATTACTTTAACTTGAAAGTTTTAAAATTACATATTTAGTGTGTGTGTGTGTGTATGTGTGTGTGTGTATGTGTGTGTGTGTGT
>NW_026591643.1:6000074-6049027 GCF_907164565.1 Psammomys obesus | reverse complement strand
GTGTGTGTGTGTGTGTGTGTGTGTGTGTGTGTGTGTGTGTGTGTGTGGTGCATTCACATGAGTGTCCACATGCTGAGGTACATGCATGACACAGAACATCTGTGACAGTCCAGAACAACTTTCAGGAGCAGTTTTTCCTTCCATCATGTGAGTCCCTGGATATAATTCACATTACGATCTTGGCAGTGAATAATGCTACCCACTAAGTATTCTAGTTAGCCCCTCATTTCCATCTTTTTTTTCTTTCCCTATTTTCCTCATTATTTTATTTCCAACAGTATTTTGTTTTTGAGTTTAAGGGTATAATTGCATATATTATATAAATTTATGATATCCCATTTGACATCTCTAGCCAACCTATATTTTATACATTATAGAGAAATTTATTCATATCTCTTCCAATTTATGTTGAACTTTATTTTATTTCTATTTTCTAACCTGTTCATTCATTTGGGAAATAAACATATTAATGCATGTATACATTTAGTCTTTGAGTTAACTGTTTTTAATGGTTACCCTGGAAAAATCAACTGTGCTTACTTAACAAACTGCCAAGTCAATATGTAAGAGCTAGTATTCTGTGTTTAAGGATTTAGGTTCATTACCAAAAAAAAAAAAAAAAAAAAAAAAAAAACACGAAAAGAAAAGAAAAAACCAAACAAACAAAAAACAAAACAACAACAACAGTAAAAATAAAGCGAAACAAAACAAAACCCTGGACTACTGGGTCATATGACTATATTGATATATGTGTTACTTTTTCCTGTGTTTAATCTCTTTACATTATTGATTTTATAATCACTGCATTATACAAATAATGCATGTTTCTTCCTTGTAGCTCAGCCTTCCCTTGAAAGTCATTTCTCTTCTACTTCCTGGAGCTGACTGTTTAGGCATTGCTCTAGTGACACCTGCTGGTATTAATAATTTGGTTGCCTAACTCTTTTTTTATTATTTAACATTTATGAAATGATATTTAATTAGTTTGACTTCTGATAATGATATTAAGGCCAATAATATTCAAATGCTTAATTATTTTTTTGTTGGCATACTTTTAAAAAAATCATTTATATTTCTTATTTTAATTTTTCTTTATCATTTATTACAATTGATTCACTTTGTATCCCAGATAGGCAGTTCAGTCTCCATGTGGGTTTCCTAGTAAGGAGAACAGGGGCTGTCTCTGACATGGACTCAGTGGCTGGCTTTTGATCACCTCCCCCTGGAGAGGTGTCCAAACTAGGCCACAGAGTATCCAGCCAGTCCTGATGAGACCTGATAGGCTAGGGTCACCTAAAAGGGGAAAAGGACCTTCCTTATAAGTGGACTAAGGGAGGGACATGGGGGGAAAGAGGAACAAGGGTGGGACAGGAGGAGATGAAGTTGCCTAGATCTTTCATCTGCTTGAAAGGTAATGTTGCCTGTTACACAATCTCATTTGATTCCTTGATGTCCTTTGACTCACCTTCCTTTGAGGTTTGGCTGAGACGCTTTGTTCTTGCGTTGTATAGATGTGGCTTTTCTGCATATATGCTTTAAGACACTTTTGCGCACTGCTTAGTGATGTTCTTGAGTTGCAGGAAAGGGTGTATTATTCGTGTATTGACCTGTATATGATAGAAAATACTTCCCAGCTGATTTCCGCTGTACTCCAGCAGGATTTTCACACCTGTCTCAAAATACTTCTCTTAAGTTAATCAGCTCTTTAGTCTGTCTCCTACAGTTTTAATTCTGATGATTTTGTCTTTAAAGTAGGTAGGCTGTTTAGAACAAATGGACATTAAGGACCTTTTTTTTTTTAAATGAGTGATTGTCAGTACTGTGTGTTTGATTCTACTTATTGGCACAAAGAATCTTTCAGAAGGTAGTCAGGCTACCCTTCATATCTGTAAGTTGTAATTTCACAGACATTCACCGTTATCCTATTTTTATTCTAATCAATTACTAACAAGATTTCCATCACGACTTTATCCAGCTAAAGGACAAAATCATACTTACTTTGCTAAAGGTTCAAATAAATCAGACGTCAATGACATACTGACTTAGGTGTAACTTTGAAATAAGGTTTTGTTTCAAGTCAGGTAAGAAGTTAACAAATATGTAAACTCTAACATCCGGGTGCCATTGATTCCTTAAAATATGATTTACTTCAGAGAACCTTCAAAGTACTTAATTTTTATAAATTTTATTTTGTGTATGGATTTTCTTTTTGGTCTGTTTGTTCTATTCCTGCATGTGTGCCTGTGTGGTATGTGTATGCTTGTCGCTAAGAAGAGGCATCAGATGTCCTGGAAATGGGTGACAGATTATTGTGAGCCACTATGTGGATGCTGGGAATCAATCCCAGGTCCTCTAGAAGGGGAGCCAGTGATATTAACATCTAAGACATCTTCTATGACCTGAAGTTGCTTTTTAAATCATTGAATTTTTTCTTTTGGTTGGTTTGGGTTTTGGAGATAGCGTTTCTCTGTGTGGCTGTGGCTGTGGCTGTCCTGAAACTCTGTAGACCAGGCTGTTCTCAAACTCAGATATATACCTGTCTCTGCTTCCCAAGTGCTGGGGCTAAAGGCATGCACCACCATCACCTTGCTTTAAATTACATTTTATATTAAAGTAAGAGGACATGATAATACAAAATTTTAAAGTGGAATAATAAATTCAAGTGAAACAGTAATAGTTCATAAAAAACTTGCAAATAAATATTTCTCTAGTCATGAACACAAAATTTGGGCAAGCAACTGGCAAATTAAAGTATTTAATTAAAGAAGTGTTCCATTAAGGTAATATGTATGCCCATATAAATTTTTCCAGAAATTTAAAACCAGCATATATAGTTCATAATATGGACAGAAAAAGAGAACACAAAAGCATAAGCATATAGGCACTTAACTAAAGAGGAATATAGACATTTTCTTTAGTCTGATAAACAATCAGTTAATAGCGTACATCATATCAATGCTAAAACTTTACAAATAAATGCTAGTGATGATAGAGGAAAACCATTATCACCATTTCTATTCAAGTCATACTGTAGTATGACATTCTATGACTTATGGTAATATTCAGATACTGGCTCACATACAAAAGAACAGATAGATAGTAGGAGGGAATAGAATACTCAAACATATAATGATATTTTTTTATATTTTTAAAGACTTATTTTCTCAGTGTGTGTGTGTGTGTGTGTATGTGTGTGTGTATGCGCGCACACACGTATGTGTGTGAATATGCATGCACATGTGTGTTGTGGTGGAAAAGAGAGCCTCTTATCTCCTGGAGCTGGAATTTCCACAGTTGTGAACCACCCCACATGGATTCTGGGAACTCAATTCCAGTTATCTGCAAACGCTAAGCCCTTAACCACAAAGCCGTGTCCCGTCCTGTGGAGGGTTCTCGAACCAATACTCCGTGAATATCGAGGGATACCCTCACATACATACATACATGTATATGAGTCTATGTAAGAGTGTGTGTGTATGTGTTTATATGTAAATGGATAAATGATGGGGTAAGGGTGAGAATGATGATGAAGGTTTGATAGATGATGAATGATCGCTATCTGTCTAGATGATAAATAGGTAGACGGATAGATATAGATGGATGATAGACAGACATATAGATTTATACATACATAATTGGATATAGAGATGATAAATAATTGACAGAAAAACAAACATAGTAAATTCTCTGACACAGATGTTTGAATGCCAAGAGATTTCCTGAAACGAGAATTTCAGCAATCACACTTCCGAAAGAGAGCTTGAGAGAGAGAGAGAGAGAGAGAGAGAGAGAGAGAGAGAGAGAGTGTGTTGCAGGATATTTGATCCTATTGTGAACCCCCAATTTTTGAACTTGTTTGGGGTGATTGATCCCTATCACACACCTCTAATACAACAACCTTATATTGTAAACAGCTAATTATGGTGTGGTTCACACAGTCCTAGTACACACCTTTCATCCAAGAGCTTTCTGTACACAGGATTTAATAAAGTTAACCCTAGGTCAAGAGGCAGAGAAAGCACCCAGCTGACCTTCCTTCTCAGCTCAGGTCAGGATGGGAAAAAAAACAAAAGTCTCACTAGCTCAACTGACTGCCCAATAAGAAAAGGCCAAAAAACTCAGGACCAAAGGCTTGCTAGCTCAAAAGCCAAAGGCCAGGCATCTGAAGAGTTGAAGCAGAAGCTAAAGCCAGAGCTTGAGCTTAAAGCTCTTTCTTCTTCTCCATGATGTCTTAAATACCCCTCAACTCAACATCTCTCCTACTCTTTAATCCCTTTCAGCTGGTTTCTTGCTCTGCCTCTTGACCTAGGATTACCTTTATTAAATCCTATGTTCAGATGTCCATCAATGGAGGAATGGGTACAGAAATTGTGGTATTTTTACACAATGGAATACTACTCAGCAATCAAAAAAAGAGGAAATCATGAAATTTGCAGGCAAATGGTGGGATCTAGAAGAGATCATTCTGAGTGAAGTATCCCAGAGGGAGAAAGACAAACATGAGAATATGCTCACTTATATAGACCTAAAAGATATGCTAAACATAATGAAATCTATACACCTAAAGAAGATAATCAAGAAAGCGGACACAAGGTATGATGATCAATCCTCATTTAGAAAGACAAATGGGATATGCATTGGACGTATGACAGGTGTCTACCGCAGAAAGCATCTGAAAGACTCTACCTAGCAGTGTTCCAAAGTAGATACTCATAACCAAACCTTCGGCAGAGTGCAGGGAATCATATGAAAGAAGGGGAGTTTGATGTGGAAAGGATAGGAGCTCCACAAGGACCAAACATATCTGGGCACAGGGTCTTTTCTGAGATGGACACTCAACCAAAGACCATGAGAGGATAAAACCTAGAACCTCTGCTCGGATGTGACCTGTGATAGCTCAGTAATCAATTGGTTTCCCATAGTGAGGGGAACAAGGACTATTTCTAACAGGAACTCAATGACTGACTCTTTGACCTCCCCATCTCCCAAGGGAGGAGCAGAACTGTTAGGCCACAGAGGAGGACTTTGCAGCCATTCCTAAAAATTCCTGACAAAACGGAGTCATATGAAAGGGGAGGAGGTACTCCCCTATCAGTGGACTTGGAAAGGGGCAGGGAGGAGATGAGGGAGGGAGGGTGGGATTGGGGAGGGAATGAGGGATACAGAATTAACAAAATGTAACTAATGAGAATAAAAAAAAAAACAAAACAACAACAACAACAAAAAACAACAACAGAAAACTCTTGGATTAATGGTATGTGCTAGGACTAAGTGAACCACACCATAATGATCTCTTCACAATAAAAAGTTCTTGGACTAAAGGTGTTGTAATAGGGCTCAACTACTCCAAACAAGAAGCAGGGTTTTTTGGTTCACATTTTGGAGGTTCACAATGAGATCCAATATTCTGAAATATTTCCTCCTTTTTGTCTACATAAAGGACCTTTCCTCTAACATCAATAAACTCTATACTATCAGGTAAAATTGTATTCACAATGTTTAGACTATATGAATTTAGCAACCTTGAAGAAAGTACTTTAATATCTATCCTATTTTGGAAAGTCCAAAATTCTGTACCTAAATCACTTTGTATCAAAACTTGCAATACCAATCAAAACCCACTTTATGGACCTAAAAATATCTTCTTGAATCCTAAAAAATCTTAATGTTAATTGTAACATTATAACTTTAGTCTTTAACCCTATTCGGGACCTGAGAAGAATTAACGGTATCTGAATAAACAGAAAGTGTAGAGCAATCAGCTTCCAAAACTATAGAAATACAGTCTCCCAAGATATCTCTATAAAACATCTTCAGCCTTCTGGCTCAGAATATCTGACAGACATTTTTGTGAAGCAGGTTTTATAAAGGACTTGCCTACCTTATCCTTGCAAAGCTCAGCAATTGACTTTCTTGCATCCAGTGGCTAGCTTACCACATATGAAGCCATCTCCTAAAGGAGAATTTTTTGATACCCATAATCTTCTTTGAAGTTAAAAAGAAGAGCTGCCAGGAGCTGACATGTCACATTGTCAAAACATTCTCAAATTAATAAAATATATTTAAATTCCATATTCTATAGATCTTTAAGGTTTTCTAATACCATCTGTCTCTAGTATATCTGAATTACTTGTTTCTAGCTACATACTGATTTTAAAACATCTGTGTTTAACTAAACTAGTACCTAACAAAACCACAAATTTGATTCACTATTAGTTTGCATTTCTTAATTATCCTAAACAGTTTGTGATAGTAGCTTTCAAAATGACTAGAATTTCACATTGCATTTTTAAGAATTACATAGGTACAATACCTTAGAAAGAGTTGATACATAGCATGCTGTAACCAAAATATTACCTTTATTTTATATCAATATGCAAATGATCTATAAGAGTAGATTCAATAATCTACCCTTTCCCCTACTGTTCCCATATTATTTCTAGATCACCCTGTTTTATCTCAATAAAATGATACAGTAAAACTATTTATAAAAATTAAGCAATTTTTGCTAAGTTTCCACAATGTTCAGCTTGGTTGTATTTGGCAGTCTTAGGATTAATTATTTTTCAGTTTAAAGTTCTGCAAAATGTTCATATTAGTCTCATATGAACTCAGCATTTTGAATGTCCTAAGGAGACTGTAGTCCGAAGCTGATCTTTGGGTGGTTATTGTCAGCTTAGTGGAAATCCTGACTAGGCAGAAAATAGCAGTCAACTCAAAGGAGTCCATGGTTTGTGCAGAACTAGAGCGAGGGAGAGAGGCACAGTTGAATTGAGGGTAAAGCTGAACAAAGGCAGAGAGACTAGAATTACGTTGAGCCATCTTGGAATACAAAATTTGATTGATAAATTTGAACACACATATACATTAGTCAAGAGATTATAAATAATAAAAACAGTAGAAAACAAGTTGAAAGTTTCTGCTAATGTGAAAGTCTGAATGTGAAAGTCATAATTCAGAAACTCTGCATTCTTTTGTATTGGCTATGGCAGGTTGTTTGCAATTCATGAGTTTTAAAATCCGCCTTCCCATTTCCTCAGAAATATTGACAATTTTAATAGGAATTTCATCGGATAGGTAGTGGTAAGTACTTACTATTGTCTACTAATTCATGAAGATGGCTTTTCATTAATTTAGCTTTAAATCTTATTTTTTTATTTCTGAGAATTCCATACATATATATAATGAAATATTATCATTATGACTTTATTTTTTCCTTTCCAACATGCCTCCCTGCACCAAATCTCTGTCTGCTTTACTCTCTGACAACTAAGTCCAGCTGGTGCCTCCCACCCACATGTATATGGTGTAGGGTCATGGGAATTCCGTAAGTGACTA
Source organism: Psammomys obesus (assembly GCF_907164565.1). Lineage (NCBI taxonomy): Eukaryota > Metazoa > Chordata > Mammalia > Rodentia > Muridae > Psammomys > Psammomys obesus. The sequence continues at coordinate 6,041,689 of NW_026591643.1, read as the reverse complement.
TGTTTTTCTCTGAGAATGCTTTTCCTCACTCTGCAGGTATCCACAGCCAATAGTTTCTCAAAAAGGGGTGGGAAATCCCCTCATTCATCTATGCTAGAATTTTGGCTGGTATGGTCATGTACAGGTCTTATAAAAGGTGTTTCTTTCAGTAACTTCTATTTATTTCAAAATGCCTTTGAATTACTTATATACATTTTCTTGACAATCTTGTTCTTTCACACATTACAGAATTGCTTTTATTTTCTTAAACTTTCATTATAATACATTGTTTCCGTGACCCTATTTTGCTACATTCATTGTTAGTGTTGTACTGTGCTTAATTGATGAATCAAACTTTATTGTAAATGTGCACATACAAGAAAAAACAGTATACCCAAGGGTCAGCACTATCTATAGTTGCTTCAGACATCTCACCCTGGTCTTGGAACGTATTCATCTTTAATTAAACAATTTATTTATTCATTTTACATCCGAATCATAGCTCCCTCTGTCCTCTTCTCCTGGTCCCACTCCCCCTCTATCCCACCTCCCCTACCTTTCAGAAAAGGGGAGCTTCCCCAAACCACCCCATCACATGAACTCACGTCAGGACTGGGCACACCCTCTTCCTCAGTGGCCTGGCAAGACAGTCCTGCCAGCGGGAAGTGATAGAAAAGCATGCAACAGAGTCCATGTCAGAACAGCCTCTGCTCCTCTTATTAGGAATCCACACAAAGATCAAGCTTCCCATTGGATGCTTCTGTGTAGAGGCCCTAGATCCAGTCCACGCATGGTTCTTGTCAGATGGTTCAGTCTCCTAACTCCCCCGCCCAGTTGGCTCTGTTGGTCGTATTGAGGAGGTCCTGTCCCCTCCATGCCTTTCTATCCTTCTCTTTTCCACCAGGTTTCTTGTGCTCCACCGATGTTTGACTGTGAGTCTGAGCATCTTGCTTTTGAAATTTCTTTTTAGAATTTTTTGTTGCCTTTCTATAGAAATATAATTTGCTTTTAATATTTTTATAAGCTTTTCTTAAAATTTGAAGAAAATTTTTTCTTCAAAAAAATCTGGGCACAGGGGTCTTTTCTGAGACTGATACTCCAACCAAGGACCATGCATGGAGATAACCCAGAACCCTGCTCAGATGTAGCCCATGGCAGTTCAGTCTCCAAGTGTGTTCCCTAAGAAGGGGAACAGAAGCTGTCACTGACATGAATTCAGGGGCTGGCTCTTTGATCACCTCCTGCTGAGTTGTGGACAGCCTTGCCAGGCCACAGAGGAAGACAATGCAGACAGTACTGATGAGACTTGATAGGCGAGGCTCAGAGAAAAGAGGAAGAGGACTTCCCTTATCAGTGGACTGGGGGAGGGGCATGGGAGTAAAAGAGGGAGGGCAGGATTGGGAGAGGCTGAAGGAGGGGGCTACAGCTGGGATACAAAGTGAATAAATTGTAATAAATGAAAAATAAATAAAAAAGAGCAGCAAAAAATTTGAACATTATCTTTCATCATTAAGGTAGTTTTGAGAAGAAAAACAAATGTTCAAAGCCCCCAAAAGAAGCCTAAAAGAAGTGTTCCCATTTTAGACAAAAATTCTTGAAGAATTGGTGAAACGAAGCAAATGTTGGTTATTAAGCAGAAGTAGTGGGCATTACCTCACAATACTCCCAGATGTCTAACCTAAGTCCAAAACTGTGTGTCCAAACATCTCCAAGGAAAGATGTGAGATGGAGTATTTCATTGTCTTCTCTGTATGATCTGAGTGAAGTTTCACTCAAGACTTGGAAAGATTATTAAAAACATTATGTCCCTCCCATTTTCTATTTCCTAGAATAAGTGAAGGATTTTCTTGAATTTTTATTACCCAGTAGTAGATTTTTAACTTTTTAATGTCCTTTTTTTTTCTGTTTTGCAATTCCATTGAAGTAAAAAAATGCATTACTTTCTCAGATTTTAGACAATAAAAGCAAACATGCAATTCCTTAACAGAATAAATTATTCCAAATAAAAAATACAGAAAGAAGGCTAGATATAGAAAAACTTCATTAGGTAGAAGAGAGCAATAGCTGCCACAGGGAAGATGCACCAATGAACACTAACGTGGGTCAGGAAACAGGAAACAGAAATGGGATCTGGGTGTGTTATTAAAATGCTACCAAAATTCACATGCTCACAGACGTGAAAAACGAGGCTTACAGTGGAGAGTTCTGTCAGTCCCTGTCTTCACCAAATAAAGAAAGTAGACATGGCCAAATGCTTGCAAGCTTCGTACCTTCTCATTTGGTGTATTAAGAGTCTTGTAGATCCAAACCATAACCAATCCTGCTGGAGGAGAGTAGTCTGAAATGTTTTTCTCCAGATAGAATATTTCATCAGATCCTGCTTCCAGAGTCAAAGTCAAGTGTCTGTCAAGGCTTGGAAGCCATGTTATAAATGACAACAGGTCTCGTGTCTTTTTCTTAGAAATATGCGTTTTCCTTGACAGTCCACTTGCAATAATGCTCAACAGTGAACGACGCCTAGAGATGATCCCAGCGGAAAGGAAGCACAAGTGCACTATGCAGCGTCCTATCTCCTGTGTCATCTCCCCCTACTAACAGGTAATCTCAGCTAAAAGGAAACAACAGACAGACCAGGGGAAACAGTGGAACACCATTGGCCAAAAGAGCCCAGGTCATGAGGAGCAAACCAAGTTGAAGAGATGGTCGGAAGGCTGGGAAAGAATATGGACACAGAATAACTGTGGACTGTGGCATCCTAGGAGGGGAAAAGAAATCCACCAGTAAAACTAATGTGTTCAACAAATCTTTGAGTTGAAGGAAAGTGGAAATATCCTTTAATAATCTAAAACGATAACCTCAGGAGAACCTGGGGGAACCGTCTAAAATGTGGTACCACTTTTAAGCTCTCTCATAAATATAGAAAAATGTCTCAAATAAACTGAAAACTAGTTGTCAAAAATAAACGCAACATTATTCATACAGTTGAAAAGGTCATTTTGGTCATGGTAGCCTGTGTCCCATGTTGAGAGACTCATCTTTGATGCATGGAAGAAAGACATCTGTTGAGTCTGACAGAGGTTGACTATAGCTCTAGTAAACCACAAATTGTGGACAGGACAGCTCAGCCCTTGGAAAAGTCAAAGAGGTATAAACTTAAGCATGGTATTTAGGATTGTTGTGTTATTGTATACATTTTGAACAGACTTTAAATATGTGTAAGGGCTAGGCTGTAGTAGTTGCTAGTAGCTGTTATGACAACAGGAAGGAATAAAGCTGCTTTTATTTTACCGTAGTGACTTAAAGGTCAGTTTCTTCAGCTTCCTATTTCAGGAAGGACTAGTAGAAAGCTAACTACTATGTGCAGATCCCCAAGGTAGATGATTAGTATTAACAATGAGAAAAGCCGGAGAACATGAGCAATCTTTCTTTAAATGTGAATGAAACGGAAACTCTCCTAAGAAAAATACATGAAGATGCTGGTTTTCTCAGTGAGTGAAGGTCAAGCTGGATTTTGGCATGCAGCAGGAGTCACGCACATTTAACAATTAATTAAATGATCTAGACAGATTCTTAACTTGAAGTATGCTTTAATTCAAATATTTGGGCTCAGAAGGACTATCAGGTTCTACTATCAAAGGAAGGAGTAACATAAAAGGAACACACAGTGACTATTCTCTCTGTGTCTCAAAGTGGAAGAGAAAAGGTAGGGAGGGCGGGATTGTAATACAATACTAAATTTTAATAAGAAAGAAAGAAAGAAAGAAAGAAAGAAAGAAAGAAAGAAAGAAAGAAAGAAAGAAAGAAAGAAGTAAAGAAAAGAGAAAAGAAAAGAAAAGAAGAAAAGAAACAAGTAAATACTGAAGAGTGATATTTTAAAATGAGGTCAGTTTGAGAGGACGGTAATTGTGTTTTAGAAGTGACTCTGGAGTTAAAACATTCATTTTTTCCTTTTATTTATTCTCCTCTCATACAATACATTCCAACTGCAGCCTCTCCTTCCTCCATTCCTCCCAGTACCTTTTCTACCTCTTATCCCCCCCCCCAGATTTATTGCCACTGTTTCCATTAGAAAAGAACAGCCCCTCAGTGATATCAAACAAACAGCATAGCAATATGCAATAAGAATACAAACCCTCACATCAGGGCTGGATGAGGCAATCCAGTAGAAGAAAAGGGTCCTAAGTATAGGCAAAAGAGTTAGAGATACCCCTACTCACACTCGTATGACTCCCACAAAACCCCAAATTAAATAACAACAAAATATATGCAAAGACCTAGTAGAGGTCCTAGTTGTCACTTGACTCTCTGTGATCCCCCTATAATTCCTGCTTAGTTAATTCTGTAGGCCATGTCATTCTGGTGTCCTTGATGCCTCATCTTCTACAGTTCTTCTCCCTTCTCTTCCACAGGGTTCCAAGATGCACTTAATGTTTGGTTGTGGGTTTCAGCATCTGCTCCCATTAGCTGCTAGAGGAAGCCTATCTTATAACAATTGGGCTAGGTACCAGTTTATAAGAATAGCAGAATATGATTAGGAATCATTCCATTTACTTGTTATGTTGGCCAGTTGTGATTGGATGTACTCTAGGAATATATGGCATCCAGCTTCTGGTTCCTGGCCATCCACGTAGTGTCAGGCATGGATTCTCCTCTCATTGTTTGCCATTGCTACAAGCTGAGCCATCATTGTCCCAGTATCTCTTGCAGGCAGAACAGGTTGTGGGTCAAAAGTTTGGGTGGCTGGATTGGTGTCCCAGTCCCACCAATGGACATCTTGCCTACTAATAGAATATGGCCAGGTCAGGATCTGCATCTCATTAGTAGGAATCCTCACTAGGCTTACCATCATAGGTTACAGGAAGTTTCTACTACACTTGTGTTCTACATCACTCTCCAAATGCCCCCAATGCCATTAGTTTCTCCTTGCATTCATTCCCTCCATTCTTCCCTCTCCCACCTAATCTCTCCTATTCCCACTGCCACTCACCCCAGTCCACTCACATAATTTATCTTATCTCCTCCTCCCATGAAGAGCCATGCATTCCTCTAGAGCCCTCCATGTCACTTAGCTTCTCTGGGTCTCTGCATTGTAGCATGATTTACAAAACAGAAAATATCCAGTTAGAAGTGATTACATATAATGTTTACCTTTCTCTGTTTGGATTAGTTTTATCCATTTGCCTGAAAATTTCATAATGTGCTTTTTTAATATAATTTTTATTTTTTATATTAATCACAGGTTATTTGTTTTGTATCTCATCTGTAGCCCTCTCCCTCTTTCCCTCCCAGTCCTTCCCTCCCTGCTCCTAAGTCCACTGATAGGGGTAGGTCCTCCTCTCCTTCCATCTGACCCTAGCTTATCAGGTATCTTCAGTACTGGCTGCATTGTCCTCCTCTGTGACCTAGCAAGGCTGCTCCTCCCTCCGGGGAAGGGGGGGGGGAGAGAGGTCAAAGAGCCAGCCATTGAGTTCATGTCAGAAACAGACCCTGTTTCCCTTACTAGGGAAAACACTTGGATACTGAGCTACCATGTGCTACATCTGAGCAAGGGTTCTAGGCTATATCCATACATGGTCCTTGGTTGGAGAAGCAGTATCATAAAAGACCCCTGTGCCCTGCTATATTTGGTCCTTCTGGAGCTCCTGGCCTCTTTTTTTAACAGCCATGTAATACTCCATTGTGTAAATGTGCCACATTTTCTTTAGTCATTCTTTGGTTGCAGGACATCTAGGTGGTTTCCAGTTTCTGGCTATTATCAATAGAGCTGCTATGCACATAGTAGACCAAGTGTTCTTGTGGTAGGCTGGCGCATCTTTTGGGGAAATGCCCAAAAGGGTAGAGTTGGGTCTTGAGGTAGATTAATCCCCAAATTTCTGACGAACTACCATACTGATTTTCAAAGTGGTTGTACAAGTTTGCACTCCCACCAGCAATGGAGGTATGATCCTCTTGCTCCCCATCCTCTCTGCATGAGTTGTGATTTGTGTTATTTAGCTTAGCCATTATGACAAGTGTAATTTTTGATTTGCATTTACAAGATGCTATGGATTTTGAACATTTCTTTGTTTCTCAGCGATTTGATATTCCTCTATTGAGGAAACTAACCAAAGAAATTTAATTGTGTACAAACTGTCCAAATATTTCGTTAACTTTTAAAAATAAATAATAAATCACTTATACCTGAACTATTGTTGATGTTATTGAATTTAAGTCTATTATTAACACGTTCTATTTACTCAATCTCTTTTTGTTCTTCTGTTTTGAGATTTGAGTTATTTTTAATTTGTTTTTTTTTGGATTTTTAATTTTTATGTTTATTAATTACAATTTATTCACTTTGTATCCCCCCAGTAGCTCCCTCCCTCCTCCCCTCCCAATCCCAAACTCCCTTCCCTTTCCCCACCCATGTCCCTCTCCAAGTCCACTGATAGGGGAGGTCTTTCTGCCCTTCCTTCTGATCCTAGGGTATCAGGTCTCACCAAGACTGGCTGCATTGTCTTCCTCTGTGTCCTGGTAATGCTGCTCCCCACTCAGGGGGAGGTGATCAAAGAGCCAGCCACTGAGTTCATGTCAGAGACAGCCCTTTTTCCCATTATTATGGAACCATTTTGGACACTGAACTGCCATGGGGCTACATCTGTGGAGGGGTTCTAGGTTATCTCCATGCATGGTACTTGGTTGGAATATCAATCTCAGATTTTTGGTTCTGTTGCTCTCCTTGTGGAGCTCCTGTCCTCTCCATGTCTTATTATTTCCTACTTCTTTCATAAGATCCCCTGCACTCTGCCGAAAGATTGGCCAAAAGTCTCAGCATCTGCTTTGATACCCTGCAGGGTAGAGCATTTCAGAGCCCCTCTGGGGCAGGCTTCTGTTCTCTGTTTTCTCCCTCTTCTGATGTCCATCCTTCTTGCCTTTCTGAATTGGGATTGAGTATCTTAGCCAGAGTCCTCTTTCTTGATTAGTTTTTTGAGGTGTACAAATTTTAGTATGTTAATCCTATATTATGTGTCTCATATCCACTTATGAGTGAGTATATACTTTGTGTGTCTTTCTGCTTCTGGGATGCCTCACTCAGGATGATCTTTTTCACTTTACACCCATAAGAATGGCTAAGATAAAAAAACTCAAGTGACATCACATGCTGGAGAGGATGTGGAGAAAGGGGAACCCTCTTCCACTGCTGGTGGGAATGTAAACTTGTACAACCACTCTGGAAATCAATCTGGCACTTTCTCAGACAATTAGGAATAGTGCTTCCTCAAGATCCAGCTATACTACTCCTAGGCCTAAGATGCTCATAAGATATCCATAAGATGCTCAAGTATACAACAAGGACATTTGTTCAACCATGTTTGTAGCAGCTTTATTTGTAATATCCAGAAACTGGAAACAACTCAGATGCCCCTCAACTGAGGAATGGATACAGAAATTGTGGTACATCTATACAATGGAATATTACTCAGCAATAAAAAACAAGGAAATCATTAAATTTGCAGGTAAATGTTGGGACCTGGAATTTTGAATTCTTATGTAAAAGTAATTTATATTAGTTCATGTATCTTCTTTGCTTATTGGTTGTAACTTTTCTATTGTTGCTACAGAGCATAATACAGAATTATTATTTATCATACTTCATCTTCAAATGGGATATCCCTGCTTTCTGCTCCTGTTGACATCCCTTTCCTACCATTATGGACTCCTTATCTTTCTGAAATGTAACTTAAAATAAACTCGTCCTTCTTTAAAAAAAATCTAGCTTGAAAATATTACAACTTAATAACATGAGTCTCAAAATGGCCCAGTTCAGTTTCTTCAGTACATACTGTTGTTACTCTAACCAGACACTTTGTTACCTAAAGCTCATGTGATGACTAACACATGTTATCATGCTTTATGAATATTGTTTAAGAGCCTTACTACTGTAAACTAATATAAAAAGCATTATCAATATAACAAATCTGTTCTCATGAATTCTGAGTGTAGTCCCGCCTAATACATGACAAGCAGTCCCATCTTTTGCCCTGAGCTTCTTGAGTATTTTCACACTAACCCATGAATTAAGTGTCACGAAACAATGATAAAAATTAGCCATGAACCTATAAAAAATGTAGGTCTAAATAGAATTACTCTTAAATATATGACCTAATAACAGCCAGATACCAACCATTGTCCTCAATAGGTACCATCTCGCAGGAAGCCTAGCATCTACTTGATTTCTTCCACACTAACATTGTCTGTATCAACATTCAAATTCTAGAATGAAATTGTTTCCTGTGTATAATCTCATTGTCTAGATCATTGAATGTCTATGGTCCATTTATTTAGCAACATTTATAAACATCGATTCAGATCAAAGGTCTACCTTACAGTGAAGGAAACTCAATATGAACAATTATAGGTTTGTCTGTACCTGGAATATAACACTATTGTTGACTTGTAAAAACATCAAAATGGTCTTTCAGGATTCTAATGAAATTATCACTTTGGCATTATCCTGTGTGGTGATCTCCTTCACAATGTGGTATATGTGATGATTCAGGATCCATTATATGGCATTACATCCTCAGTGGGTAAAATGACAAGTTTATGCACAAAAGAATGGAAGTTGAATAGATGCCTCTTAACACTGTATTTAGGAGTTCATTTAGGGACCATTGTTCCTATTAATACAACATTATAACCTATAAGATTAGAGCTTCAGAAAACAAAGAATGGGTATTTTCATTAGGGAGACAATACCCAAATTTCTAGGAAAAGAGTAAACTAATCACTTAGGCAGCCCTGATCAGCCCTGATCATCACAAAAAAATCATGCTGCTATTACCTCATTAGAAGAGTATCCTATGGATTTCCCCCATGATTCATAGTACCCTCCGGGCTAGCAATGGAAGTCAATTTGCAAATATATCGATTGCCAACTAGTAAAGTCTAGATTGTCCCTTGGGTAAGCAACCTAGGCATACATGTATATTATCCGAATTTAGGAGTAATCAATAACAAATGGTAGCAGAAAATTATTATTAATCATACTCTAACAGTTGAAGTTTGTTGCAAAAATGTTGACTAACTTTTCTCCGATATTCCTTCCATTTTAAGCTTTAGGCAATTGTAATAGGGGAAGGAGGCATCTAAATAATCAGCACAATGATTTTTGGACCTTATTTGTATCTTTAATTCTAAAGTAAGTATTAGCAGATAGGTATTGTAAGGGAGAATAGTTTTCTCTACCTTTCTGCACCAAATTATTTTATGGCTATAGTTGTATGATTGGCCTGATGGTGGGGATTCCCAAGGATGTCAAACAGTAATCAGCCCAGGAAAAACCCTTAGCCCATGAGACAAAGGCATTGGTGGATACATGCTAGATTGATCATACAGTAAGAGCTTAGGATGCGTCTCCCTGACCTCAAGCCAAGCACTGCAGTTACTGATGTGCACCACCACGGTCAGGGTCAGGTTTTACTCGGGTGGAAACCTGAACTAAGACCCCATGCTTGAAGAGCAGGCACTGTACCTACTGAATTAAACTCACCTATCCAGCACACTGATTAGATCCCCTCCTCTCCCAAATATCTATTCTAATTCCTGTAAGATATTAACTCAGATATCAACTTTTAAGTAACTCTGGTCTTTGAGACAGAGAATTAACCTTGCAAGCTGATAACAGTTTACTGAAGAGCAGTCATTGGAAGAGTTATGGACCCACCGGGCATTTGCCTGGCTTTTTGATATTTATAACACATTGCTCCTTTCTATGCATATTAGTGCTCCTACTCAGCCCCCCAAAAATATTATATGTGTGTGTGTGTGTGTATTGCAGCTGACTGATTTTTAATCCCAGTCTTCTCCACTCACCATCTAGTTTGAAGTACTACTATATACTAACTATAGTCTATAGGTATTTGTTTCAATTGTATTAAGTCATTGTTTACATTCTGTTAGTACATAATGTCTGTGATATAAGGCCTTTATTGCCTTCTCTCTATTTGATGACAAATATCTAGTACCATGAATGTCCTAAAGTCTATTAAGCTTTAACTTAAGGTTCAATTTCATTGATCTGTAATAAGGTAAGCTTCTGTCAAGTCCCATAGTTCAATGTTTAAAATAAAAGGCACAGAGTTCCAACTGCCTGGTGTCAGATTATGAATAATTCATATTGTAGTAACTTTGGATGATCTTGATACATTCTCTTTTTCTGTTTCAGATTATTCATCTATGTAATGCATTCTTTATGGATTGATATGAGCTAAGGCTCCACCTAAAAGAGAGTGTATGGTCAATAAACATTAAACATTATCATAAGAACAACATTACTGCTACCTCAACTTCATAAATGAAGGAATCAAAACACAGAAACTCAGTTGCTTATCCAAGAACGCTCAAGTGATAAGAGGTGGAAATGGCTCCAAAGAAATTGTTGGTGTTAATCACTGATGACTGCCCAGTGTACAAACAGTCAAACTGACCTTCCACAACTAAAAGCAAAGAAGATTATCATGCACACAGTAAGTTCCCCTCTCACAAGACAAAATTCAGCAGCAGAGAAGCTCAGAACTCTTGGTCTGTAAGGCAATGAGGGGCTAATTTTACACCTGGTGCTCAGGGAAGTTCTTGGAGTTTAGGGAGAATTGGAACCAAGCCAAAGAACTCAGTGAATGCCTTTCTAAATTCAAGTCCTTTAGCTTCCAACGTAGTTCCTAACCTATCAGTCTAGTAAATCCATCACAAAGGGAAATAAGACTCTGCATTTGCACACATTCTCCTCTTCCATGACTCTAGCTTACAGACCATATTCATAGAGCAAAGAGTAGATCAAAGCCTCTGCCATTATGGTTTTCTTCTTTATAGCCTTGCAGTGAGATTCCACATCCCTTTGGCCCACAGCTGCCTTGTATATATATAAAATAATGACTTCTTAAATTTATTAAGCCCTTGCTATGTTCTAGAAATGAATACATGATCTTAACCTACAGAAACTATTTACTCATTATCACTACGAAACTAGTAGTATCTACATTTCAAACATGGGAGAAAAAATGAGCATAAGCAGATTTGTTAACATCAACAAATCAGAATAAGAACTGAATAATGGAATCTGCTTTTTTGAGCCTTGAGTTCTCTCCACTCCCTTGTTTATATCCTGAATATCCTACAGAGTGAGTAAACATTCCAACATCAAAACACAGTGCTTCTGAAAATACATCTCCTTGATGCTTTACTGTAGAAGGCATATCCTTTCTTTCTTTTAGCCCCCTTTCATGCCCCTGGTGTTCCAGGCATTTGGTGTGCCTGAGAAAGAACTCACTTTATACATGAGCTATTGTCTAGATCATTGATAGATTTTGCTCCTCTTCTCTCACCCATGGCATCAAGCTGTTTTCTTAGTTCAGTCATCACACCTACAATATATCCTGCATTTTTTCAGCCACGTTTTTTGGGGGAACAGTATATGTACTCAGATTATAGTTGGATAAATCATATTTCAAGGGGAAAATCACTTCATTTCGAAGCACTAAAGGGTAGAGGGCAGAGCTATTTCCTTAAACTTGAAAAGGGTGAGAGACAGGCACTGTGACAAAATTGTCATGTCAGGGGCGTCCACGCTATCAAGACCAGAGCCTACAAGAAAAGGAAGGATGAATGCTCATACACCTTTTGTTCTTCTTTAGCTGACTATAACCAGAGAGTGAGGAGCCCTTCTGTTGTGGTCAGCAGGGGCTTAGGCTAATCTTGAAAGGTTAAAGGACACTTCTGAATACAGATGATTCTTCCACAGTCATTGCAGTCTGGTCTAGCATTTTTCCAGTCACTGTTATGATGAACAGCATATGAACATCAGTGCAAACTGGGTTTCTAATTCTCAAAAACAGATTAATAGTTGTAGAGCTGTCAACTCAAAGGCTTTTGGAAATTGTAAATGTTTGTAGGTGCTACTCAATAACTGATTCCTCCCTAACCCATCAATTATTCACCAACATTGTTTATTCACCTTCAGCAGCAGCAGATGCTTTTAATGTTCTGAAATGTATTAATCAGAGGGCACAAATTATGATTTACTGTTTATTTTGCAACTCAAAATGACCAGTGAAATGAAGTACAGTGTCTTCAGCACATAATAGAATCATTTCTGTGACGTCCTGTCCCTGTATTGTCTGTATTGTCAGCCTTTGTTTCAGGTGCCTTTCTTTTGCTTTTGCACAGTCTTTGCTGTAAGCCAACTTAGAAAGCACATCCTTGTTCTGTTTTATTGAGTCAAATTTTTGAGGCAGGAAATCTTGCTTGTAGCTCATAACACTTTAGAAATTGTACCTTTCCTCTATGATAAAGTCAAATTCTTTTGCTTAATTGAAAGCAAGCTTGCTGAACTCCCATGGAAAACTTCTTAGTGCCATCTCTGTCCTTCAGCTAGATCATATGAGAGATTTCAGTGCTCACTCTCAGTGCATCTGGGCTCAATGTTTTCTCTAGATGAGGTCTTTCTTAATTTTCCTGTAGATTAAACTATACTTTTCAAACACTTGCACAAATATTGTCTCCTTTGTAAAGCCAGACACAGCCCAGTCTCTTCTCTTTCTAAACTGAGCAGACAGTCGCTGTTGGGTACGGTGACAAGAGGCCAACTACAAATGCCATCCTGGGAATGGGAGACATCAAAGAGAGGAAGTCCTGCACCAGCCTCTCTGAGTCCAACGTCTAAGTGGCCTTCTTTCTTTCCCTGCATGGAACAGAGCATACTTTGGGAGAAGTTTAACAATTCTCACTATGAGATACTAGTACCAGCAGTTTTCCCAGAAAAGACTGAAGGAGGTGGATGTTTCTATAAAACCCACACACACACTTCATTCCTTCCTTGTGGGACACGGGCTGCACTGTGAGTTAACAACATATGTGGTTATAATGAACATTGTCAAGGGATAGAGAGATGTCTTCATGGTAAAGAGAACTACTTCCTCTTGCAGAGGACCCATTTCAATTCCCAGCATCCACATGGCAACTCACAATTGTCTGTAACTCCAGTTCTAGACAATCCAACACCCTCTTATGTCCTCCTCAAGTATTAGGTACACATAGTAAAAATACATCCATGTAGGCAAAATATTCATACATATAAAGTAAGAAATTAAAAAGTAAATATTAGCTAATTTCAACCAAAAACATTCTCTTTATGGTGTTGTCTGGCTCCAGGAGTCTCATGAAGTCTCATAATGAAGGAGACTCAACTATACAGAAAATCACTCATTCAGCTCACCAGTCATTCTCCCAGTAGGTCCATTTTCCCATGATGAAATATATAATCATATATTGGAGAGTTTAATTCTACTTTTAAATGCCTGCTGAGACATACAGTCCAAGTACTCCTAACTACTTCAAACAAAGTTCATGCATGAAATTCCAGATTTATAGAGTCATATAATAACTTTTTAATAATTTTTATTTTTAAATAATTTTATACATTCACTTGTATCCCAGCAGTAGCCCTCTCCCTCTTTCCCTCCCAATCCTCCCCTCCCTCCCTCATCTCCTCCCTGCCCCCTTTCAAGTTCAGTGAGAGGGGGTGTCCTCCTCTCCTTCCATCTGGCCATAGCTTATCAAGTATCTTCAGAATGGTTGTAATGTCCTTATCTGTGGCCTAGAAAGGCTGCTCCTCCCTCAGTGGGGAGGGGAAGCTCATGAGTTCATGTCAGCAACAATTCCTGTCCCCCTTACTAGGGAACCCACTTGGATACTCAGCTACCATGGGCTATGTCTGAGCAGGGGTTGTAGGTTATATCCATGCATGATCCTTGGTTGGATAAACAGTCTCATAGAAGACCCCTGTGCTCAGATATATTTGGACCTTGTGGGGCTCCCTGTCCCCTCTAGGATATACTAATTCCTCTTTCCTTCATATGCTTCCCTACACTCTGCAGAAGGTTTGCTTATGGGTCTCAGCATCTGCTTTGATACACTTCTAGGTAAAGTCTTTCAGGTGCCTTCTGTGGTAGGCTACTGTCCTGTTACTTGTTTTCTCCTATGTCCAATGTCCATCCCCTTTGTCTTTCTAGATGAGGATTGATCATCTTACCCCTGGGCCTCTTCGTGTTTATCTTCTTTAGGTGTACATATTTTAGTATGTTTATCTTATCTTCTAGGTCTATATAAGTGAGGATATACCATGTGTGTCTTTCTGCTTTTGGGATACCTCACTCAGGATGATTTTTTTTCTAGATCCCACCATTTGCCTGCAAAATTCATGATTTTCTTGTTTTAATTTCTGAGTAGTATTCCATTGTGTAAAAGTATCACAATTTCTGTATCCATTCCTTCGCTGATGGACATCTGGATAATCTGCAAGAGAAGAAAGAAAGAAAAACTTCATCTGAAAAGTTAGCTTCCTGTTGCACTGAAACTAGGATTTGAGATTGTGGAGTAGCACACGGTGAAAACATCAGGAGTCTCCAGACAGACAGACATGGATAGCTAACTTCCTCAAAGTGCTTCTCCAGTCTCATCTTCTATAGAAAGAGGGTTGTGCACAAATTATGGGCAATGATGAAAAGAACTTAGAAATGTCTAACATAGTAAATAACAAAATAAAAGCAAAGGGTAAATGATCATTCCTTTCATTTAAAAAAAAAATCTGGTTTTCAGTTTCTCCACTATTCCTTTGGTTTTTCAATCCAATGTATTTGTTGTTCCATTTTTTGGCATTAAGTGATCATTCCAACCTAAACTCTGTATGCTTCAATAATCTCAACTTGTTCAGAAACTAGGAAATGAAGAATCCTATAGTAAGAGCTGGAGGGGACAGGAACTCCACAAGGAGAGCAACAGAACAAAATAATTTGAACACAGGGAACTTCCCAGAGACTCATACTCCAACCAAGGACTATTCGTGGAGATGACCTGGAACCTCTGCACAGGTGTAGCCCATGGCAGTTCAGTGTCCAAGTGGGTTACATAGTAATGGGAAGAGGGACTGCCTCTGACATAATCTGATTGGCCTGCTCTTTGATCACCTCCCCCTGAGGGAGGAGCAGCCTTACCTGGCCACAGAAGACGACAATACAGCCACTTCTGATGAGAACTGATAGACTAAGATCAGAAAGGAGAAGAGAACCTCCCCTATCAGTGGACTTGGGGAGCGGCATGCATGCAGAAAGGGGAGGGAGGGTGGGATCGGGAGGGGAGGAGAGAGGAGCTTATGAGGGGATACAAAATGAATAAAGTGTAATTAATAAAAAATTAAAAAAAAGAAGTAAACATCCTTATAGTGGAATTAGGACAACTACATTGATCAAAATATTTCTTGGAGAATAATTTCTATTTATTTGGGGACAGTGTGATAAAGAATACTTGGCCGTTTAATCTGATGTTCCTTGATGATGATTGTGAACCTACCTTTAGTTGGTAAGTGCCTGATGACTTTAAGTATGTAAATTCTTGATGATAGCAAAACAAAGACATATCTGAATTGAATCTAAATAATATAACCATAACAAAAGCAAAATTTGATGATGTGGAATAATCATGTTTAAAACAAACAAACAAACAAACTGTCGGGAGCCAAAGCTATCTACAGAAGCAAAGTCAAAGCTATCTAGTGGAGACAAAGGTATCTAGTGGTACTGCTGAAGCCAAAGTCAATCAGTGAGCCAAAGCTATCTAGTGGAGACAAAGGTACTTACTGAAGCCAAAGCCAAGTAGAGAGCAAAGGTCATTTAGTGGAGACCTAAAGCTGTTTAGTGAAAGAGTTATCTAGACCCTAAATCATGGGTGACAGATTGTGAGGACATCCGTTTGTCAGAGCATCCGTAAGATATCTTAAGAGAACATCCTTATGGTATCTTGCAGGTACAATATTTAACCCATGAAGGCACTCTTCCTGTCTCCTGCAGCAGTAGATTAACCTTCCCCCTTTCCTGCCTTCTCCCTATATAAGTTGGGTAAAAATTTCTAATAAACAGAAGCCTTGATCAGATGAACAGACTTGGCTTTTATTCCTGTGTCTCTTGTCCCCTCCCTCCCCATTCCTTCCAATCTCTCCACCTTAGGAATCCCCTTGAAGCCCTGCAGTTGAGGCAACAAACAAGCAAAAAAACAGGGTTTATAAAGATTAAGTTTGAAAAATAAGAATAAAGAAATGTACCTTACTTGGAGAGAACAAAACTGCCTAATAACATTATCTTATAATGACTCATATTACTAGCTGTTTTGTTATAAAAAAGAAGGAGGGGAGGAAGAGAAGAAAAAAGGGAGAAGAAGAATAGAAGGAGGAGAGGAAAAGAAGAAAGGAGACTAGAGGGTAAAAGAGGAGAAAGGAGGGAAAGTGAGGAGAAGAAAGGAAATTAAAGGAGGGAGGAGCAGAGAGAAAAGGAGAGAAAAGAAGAAAAGAGGAGAGGGGAAGGGAGGAGAGGAGAGGAGGGGAGAGAAAAGGAAGGAAGGGAGAGGAGAGGATAGGGGAGGGGAGGGGAAAGGAGGGAAGGGGAGAGGGAGGGAGGAAGGGGAGGGGAGAGAGGGGGAGAGGGGAGAGAGGAGGAGAGGGGGAGAGAGGGGAGAGAGGGAGAGGGAGAGGGGAGGAAGAAGACTGGGAGAGGGACAGGAGGGGGAGAGGGGGAGAGGAGAGTAGAGGAAGAGAGGAGAGGAGAGGGGAGGGGAGGGGAGGGGAGGGGAGGAGAGGGAAAGGGAGGAGCTAGGGAAAGGAGAGGAGGAAAGGAAGGGAGAGCTGAGATGGGGAGGGGAGGGTAGAGGAGAAGAAAGAGGAGTGGGGAAGGGAGTATTTCCAGGACTTCATTATTGGCTGAAACAGGCTTCACTGTACTAAACTGCAGTTATTCTATTGTTTTAATTTTAAGACAAATTAAGAACATTTAAGAACGGGGTATGATGCATAGAACTGAAGATTCTTGGAGATGTCAGAGTTGAAGGGAACTAGAGCTAGATGACAGAAAAGAAAGCATGCCAGTTTATTGATTCTAAAATATGCATTATAAAACCTCCCAATATGAACATACTAACCAAAATTATTTAGACAACACTGATGAGTTGTGATCCTCATTTTATAATTCATGTCCTAGAAATGTCTTCTGAAAGCCAGAGAAAGATGAGCAAGGAGACCAGTTCATGATAAGAAGTTAATAGATAGCAGTTGTTATGTCACTTTTTTGTATTTTCACCTATGCAAGTACTTATCCTCCAGAGACAAACGACGAGTCCATGAATCACTAAGAATATCACGTTTAACACTAGAGCCAAAGAAGCCTCCCTTTATGTAGTGACTATTCTATGTCGCTTAGAATTGGGAGGCCATCTCTCAGGCTATCAAAGTTTTTCCACTTTGGTCTCCATGCTGCAACATACAATTAGGTTGTATTCAGCTGTGCTAACTAGACATTTGCTGACTCTTTTATATACCATACAACAAATATCAATGATAGAATAAGTTTCTGCCGTGCTAATCTATCTATCTGTCTGTCTGTCTATCTATCTATCTATCTATCTATCTATCTATCTATCTATCTCCCTCTCTCTCTTTATTTATACCTTCTCAGAGTCCATACCAGGATGTGTTTTCGCTGGCAAAAACCATGCTCCCTCCATAAAGCAGTTTTCTGTAGATAAAGGTCACATATCTTTTCACGAGGCTATTTTGCAAGTATGGGAGAGTAATTTGGTTTATGACTTTTTTTTTTCCTGTGGGACTTGTTTTTGTACTTTAAGATGACAAATTGAGCAAACATATGGATAGGAGCCAACATAGGAAGAAAATTAGTGTACGTCTGACTGAAGAATAACTGAAAAATTAAGTGATCACCTAAGACAACCAGACAGCACAACAAAGAACGACTGTATTTGAAAGGAAGGTATAAAGATCAAGCTTCTGCTTTTCCACAGGCTTCCCACAAGCCACTTTGCCCTGGCTTCCAGACAGACCCCGATTCTCTAAGAAAACATCAGAGGCATGCTAGAATCTGTTTCTCTAACAGAACAGTCTGCTGATGAATTAAGTGTGAATGAACCAGATACAGATGGACTGAATTTAAATCGAAGTAAACATGAATTATAAAATTGGATGAGGAAAACTGCCCAAGGAAAAATTGTTCTGTTCCAACTGAAAAATGCTTGGAACATTAATTTCACAGCCTGGCTTAATATTGCCATATATTCCCCAGCTCTCATTCAACCTGCTCCCAATTTGTCTGTAGAGATGACATTTGTCAGTCCTCTGGGACCTACAGAACAGGTCTGGGGAAAACATGGTAGGGATTTCTGGGAAGAAACCATTTGTGTAGGCATTCATTAGTCATCATGGGATCTGTGGCAATGTTGGTGAGAAATAAATGAGTCTGGCACGTCTCAAGGATGTTCTCCCCCTCAACTATGCAGACACAAATGCAGCAACATGTCAGAGTAGGAAAAGCCAGTTTTCAGGGTCATCATAACTTGGACCAAAATCCTGCAAGCGCCGTAGATGAGTAAAATGCTCTTAATCATGAGAAATGTCCTCATAACCTCAGCTGAGTATCTTGAAGTTGGGAATAAGAAGGTCTATCTGTCTTGTACAACTTCAGTAAGGCTGTGAACGCAGAGACCCAGAAAGTCTCTAAAGGCAGTTTCCCTGAGGAAATAGAAGCCAAGGTGCATGCTGAGGAAACCATGAAGACCTCCAGTGCTGTCTGGAAAGTGAAACAGTGATGCTTATGTTTTGCTGGTAACTGAAGTGGAGAGACTCACCTCTAAACAGCTTTGAGTTGTGATTCTAGGCAAGATGAGAATCTTAGTTTTCAAGAACTTTTGGGGAATTTTAAAGGTTGACTACATTTAGGAAGAACTGTATTAGAGGCTGGGACAGAAAATAGAATTCTTACACATCCGCAATGTGAGATGAGCTCCAGTGAGGCTTCTTCTGCTATGTTTTTTATCTGCTTCCCTCAGATCTCAACCTTGTAGAAACCTAATAAATTTTTTAAAAGAAAATTAATTATACAGTAATTACAGTGCTGTTCTAGGGGCTGGAGAGAGTCAGTGAGTAAGAGCGCACACTGCTCTCTCAGAAGACCCAAGATCTGCTCCCAGCACCCACATGGATGTGGCCTGTGACTCCCTGTAACTCTAGATCCAGGGGATCCAATGCCCATTTCTGGCCTCTATAAGCACCTGTTCTCACATATGTATACCCACTGAGCCACCCCACACCATCATACACAGAAAATAAAAATAAAATAAATCCTTTTGAATAGGAAGACACAGCACCGTGAGAGACTACCTGCAAGATATGCCATGGCAATGGTGGCCCAAGGCTTCTGGGAGTAACCAACAAATAATTAATTTGACTTAAGGCCCACTCCACAAGATGGAACCTATAATCAACACTGCTTGGGAAACACACACACAACAGAGATTTGAGGTTTGATAGCCCAGATACCTAGGATAAAACCAAATAGCACTGGTCATTAAAAATTTAATTTAAAAACCCACAAACAAATAAACAAGAAACATGTGATAAAATTACTTCTAATAATCTTCTGCTATATTCCTCACATATGAGGGACTTGTTTTGCCATCATCAGAGAAGCTGCATTCTGAGAACAAATACTGAGACCCTCAGTCAGACATTATGAAGAGACTGAGAGACCTTGGAACACTCAGCCCTAAATGTGATTATCTCCATCAAAAGCCTCCTCTCAGAGTCCATGAAACCCAATGGAAGAAGGGCAGAAAGACATAAAGAGCAGAAGGGATGGAGCACACCAAGGAAACAAAGTCCTACAACATCAGTAAAGCTCTTATGAACTCACAGGGAGTGAAGCAGGGTCTATGTGGGTCTGCACCAGGTCTGCATATAAATTATGGCTTCCAGTTCAATGTTTGTATGTGCAAATTAGTGGGTCTCTGATTCTTGTGCCTTCTCTTGGGCTCTTTTCCTTTTGTTGATTTTTCCTGTACAACTTCAATGTGATATTTTGTTCTATCTTATTAATTTTTAAATGAATAGATAGATAAATGAATTAATGAAAGAATGAAAATTTAGCCTCTAGGTTAAAGGTTAACAACTGAATGTCATTTGTACCTGCTGATAGAGGGAAAAATCAGTTTTTGCCACAAGAAGGATGCTGAGTACATAAAAAACTCCAGGACAGGCCTCAAGTTCAGTCAAACCTATAATGGTCTCCATGAAATTTTGTGTGTACTTTAATTTGGTTATAGTTTGGTGTTTTCGGTTTGTTTGTTTGTTTAGTTGTTTGTTTTTCTGTTTGTGTGTCGTTTTGTCTTGTTTTCTTTCTTTGGGGGGATTTGTAGTTACATTGGATTTTTGTTTGTTTCTTAGAAATAATTTAAAGTTGGGTGGATAGGGAGGGAAAACATTGGAAAGAATTGGGTGATGGGAAGAATGTGATCAAAATACATTTAAATTTTAAAATGGTTTTAAATTAAAAAAGGGGGGGAACCAAAAACAAGTAAATAATGTCAGGGGACATGCAGGAGGACCAAGCAAAGCATCTCTGGAACTCATGTATTGTGGCTCCCCAGTGGAACAACCAAGGTGAGTTTGTCTTGCAGTGGCAGAGCCCTGAGGACTTCATGCTGTCACTGAACCTATGTGGGCCCCACCTCCCTCAGAACACATGAGCTGTAAGAGAGCTCCTCCCTGGGCAGCCTCACTGGCACTCACAACAACAATGTTTGATCTCTTTCAGGTGTCAATCATTCACCAACCACCCTTGAAAACAACCTGCAGATGTAGCTTGCTAGCAATGACCACTACCCTTAGAAAGAATTTAGGAAAAAACAGACTGTTGAGCAAGGTTAGGTAAAGATGTTTTTGCTATTGTTTCTAATGAAGTTAGACAGAAGTACTCTTTTAATAGTAAAACCAGGGACTTTCAGAGAACAAAAATAATAGCCCAGAGTATCACTGGCTGAAATAACACTCTCCAGATGGGCCAGTGACTGAGACAACAATTAATTTTCTTATACTTATTTTTGCCCTCAGCTTCCTGATATGATTTAATAAAAAAAAATATTATCGAGTAGATGCACATCTTAAAGATTTGAAGTAGAAATGGCTGATTTTTTAATATGAAAGTTTAGATTTGTGATTCTTTTAAGACTTCTGTAAGATTGCCTTTTAAGAGAATTCTTTCTCTGCAACCACAAACTGCAGCCTGCCAGTAAAGAGAAGCTGGCTGAGATCCCTTGCCTGCTCACTTGCTTAACTTAACTCGGGGAGCAGTATACATTTGCTTAGTTACAAACGTGTGAGGCTTCTTCAGGATAACTTGTTTTTCACCGGTACTACGTAAAACACTTGATCATACGAGGGTATTGGAGAACATGGAGTTTTGTTTTGTTTTACATATACTCATTATAATCATTTACTTAAAGAAAAATAGAATGTAACCACAAAATTGTGATTTTGCTTGAAAGATTTTGTTGGGATGTATAAGCTCTGGGATAAAAGACTAAAAACACGGGACAGAACTTGCTCTTCGGAGTTTGTCCCACCCACCAACATGTGTGTATATATGTATGAGTGTCAGATTGGGTTGGAATCTGTTTCCATCCACCCAATGTGTGTGTATGTATGTATGTGTGTGTGTACGCATGTTTGTATGTGTTTTCTCTCCTTCTTTCCTTTCTTTTCTTTTAAGTTTTGCCAGCACCAACGGAAAGCTCCTGCTGGAGCTAACTGCCCTAGTCCATGCATACAGCATGTACAGTGTAAGTCCACGCCCCGACGTTACCAGCACTGGCCTGCAGCCAGCAATTTAACTCTGGTCCCTCAGTTTACCATTATCGGAGGACACCATAGTCGGTGGTGTGGAACTATCAGTTCCTCCCCGAAAATTTTCCCTCAGAAAAGCCTTGTGAAGTTGGTCTTCCATAAAATAAAATATGCTAATCCGAAATGGTTTACCAACTCTTGTGGAACTCTCTCTTAGAAGAATGGAAAATCAGGTAATTCTT
Organism: Psammomys obesus; assembly: GCF_907164565.1. NCBI lineage: Eukaryota > Metazoa > Chordata > Mammalia > Rodentia > Muridae > Psammomys > Psammomys obesus. Next base: position 6,019,759 of record NW_026591643.1, on the reverse strand, counting down.
GAAAGAGGTTTAAAATATTTGTTCAGTCCCAGGCCCATATTTTCACTTCTATTCTAAAACGTGGACACTAATCCTGTCTTTCTAGTTTGTAGTGTGGTGTTAAGTGGTGATATGCTGGGGATTGTGGATAGAAACATGGACAGGGTGACTGGGGAGAAGCAAAGGACTACCTTAAAACTATGAGGATATGGATCATCGCCTGAGGTCAGCTGAGAGAAGGCATCTGACTAATTCAAGACCAATTGGACTGAATCAGGGTTATTGGTAAAGTTCTCCCCAAAAGTCTTTTTTTTTCTTATTGTCATGAATTTATTTATTTTTAATTAAATTTTTATTTTTGTAATATTACTTACAGTTGATTAACTTTGTATCCCAGCTGTAGCTGATTCCCTCATTCCCTCCCCATCTCTTCCTCCCTCCCTCATCTCCTCCTTGCTCCTCTCTAAGTCCACTGATAGGGGAGGACCTCCTACCATTCCATCTGACCCTAGCTTATCAGGTCTCATCAGGACTGGCTGCAGTGTCCTCCTCTGTGGCCTAGCAAGGCTGCTCCTCCCTGGGGAGGTGGGAGGGAAGGTCAACTCCTCTCTTAGACAAATGGACATTGGAAGTAGGAAAAAACAATAACAGGAAAAAATGTCTTTTTAAGACCCACCACTAAGCCACTATGAACCTTTTTATGGTGATATATGTATTTTATTAACATACATAAGATCTGATAATAAGTGTGATTGTTCCTACACTATGCGTTGGAGTTGGCAAACAGAGAATTCTCTGTAGAAGAATATAGAATGGCAGAGAAACACTTAAAGAAATGCTCAACATCCTTAGCCATCAGAGAGATGCAAATCAAAATGACCCTGAGATTTCACCTTACACCCATCAGAATGACTAAAATCAAAAACTCAAGTGACAACACATGCTGGAGAGGATGTGAAGAAAAGTGAACCCTCCTCCATTGCTGGTGGGAATGTAAATTGGTACAACCACTTTGGAAATCAATCTGGTGCTTTCTCAGACAATCAGCAATACTGCTTCCTCAAGATCCAGCTATACCACTCCTAGACATATATCCAAGAGATGCTCAATTACATAACAAGGACATTTGCTCAACCATGTTTGTAGCAGCTTTATTTGTAATAGCCAGAAGCTGGAAACAACCCAGATGTCCATCAACAGAGGAATGGATTCAGAAATTGTGGTACTTTTACACAATGGAATACTACTCAGAAAAAAAAAAAAAGAAAGAAAGAAATCATGAATTTTGCAGGCAAATGGTGAGATCTAGAAAAATTCATCCTGAGTGAGTTATCCCAGGAGCAGAAAGATGCACATGGTATATACTCACTTATAAGTGGGTACTATACCTATAAGATAGGATAAACATACTAAAATCTGTACACCTAAAGAAGATAAACAAGAAAGAGGACCAGGGGTAAGATGATCAATACTCACCTAGAAAGACAAAGGGGATGGACATTGGAAGTAGGAGAAAACAAGTTGTTACAGGAGCCTATCACTGAGGGCCTCCGAAAGACTCTACCTAGCAGTGTATCAAAGCAGATGCTGAGACTCATAACCAAACCTTCAGCAGAGTGCAGGGAATCATATGAAAGAAGGGGGAGTTAGTATGACCTGGAGAGGACAGGAGCTCCACAAGGACCAAATATATCAGGGCACGGGAGTCTTTTCTGAGACTGTTTCTCCTGCCAAGTACCATGCATGGATATAACCTAGAACCCCTGCTTGGACATAGCCCATGGTAGCTTAGTATCCAAGTGGGTTCCCTAGTAAGGGGGGCAATTATTTCAGACATGAACTCAATGACTGGCTCATTGAGCTTCCCCTTCCCCTGCCCCCGAAGGAGGAGCAGCCTGGCTAAGCCACAGAGAAGGACATAGCAGCCAGTCCTGAAGATACCTGATAAGCTAGGGTCAGATGGAAGGGGAGGAGGACTTCTCCTATCAGCATCTGAGCCCAAAGGATGGTTGTTTCCCACATTCTGATTGGGTCTTCCCACTTTAGTCAAAGCCCTCAGGAAATGCTTTCAAAGGCACACTAGGAGATGTGTGACTCTAAATCCAAACAAGTTGGTAATAAGGATTAAACACCATAGAGAGTGAATTCCATGACAAGGCACATACCATAGTGTGAGTCTGGGCAACTAAAAAACAGTGCAGGCAATGACTGAGCTCCTAAACCAGGTGTGGCTTTTGGCTTACCACCCAGCAGCTGTAGCAAATAGCTAACAGAATTCTCCTTTCGAATAGAAGGGCTATAGAACATAAATATTATTTTCTGAAAAGTCTTAGCTGTTGTTATTTTCATAATTATTGTTACTTATTTACTTACCTCATTATAGATATTAATTGTATTATTTCACCAAACAAATCCTAAATACAACTGCATGCAAACAGCTTTGCTGGATGCTACAAAAATTATGAATATTACTTCTGCTTTAAGTAACAGGAAATAGCTATAAAACAAGCATTAATCTTTTTTTTTTAATTTTATTGGTTCTTTGTGAATGTCACAAAATGCACCCAATCCGCTTATCTCCCTCTCCCTACATATGCGCCCTCCACCCTTGCAACCTCCTCCCCAAAACAGACCAAAATTCAGCTCGTCGTGAAAGCTGCGGTGCGTCACAGTGTGCACCACACTGTAGACCCTTGTTCCTGCTCTCCTTCCCTGCAGTTGTCCAACACGATGACACATTGCTCTGTTTTCAGGCCTCGGGTTTTTGCTGCACTATTAATGCTGGGCCCTTACTGGGACTTCTCTTGGATATCCTGTTGTTGTCATGGAGATCTAGCAGCTTTGGATTTGCATGGCCTTTTCACAGGCTTCAGCAGTTCATAGATGGGGTAGATGTTGGGGTGGGCCAACTCAAAGCCCTAGATGTGGACCTGTGTGGTAGCTCAGTTGGTTGCCCTACCAGCTCTCCTGCAACCCAACCACACCTCCAGGGAGACCTCTATAGCACTTCCCTGATTAGCTCAACCGATGCAGTCATCTCTTCTACTCTCATTCCCTCTGCCTGGGCTGGCTTACCCAACCCCACACCTCCAGGCTCAGCTGTACTGTGATGCACAGGGTCAATTCTCAGGACTGCCATGGGTGGTGAGGAGCCAGGGGGATGGGACCATGGCAGATGAGTGGTAGTGTCAGCTCTCCTGCATTTGCAACCTTGAGCCAGTTCACCCCCAGTCTAGCTGCCAGGTCCAGCTCTACTGTGCTGCCCAGGTAAGCTCCGAGCCCACTCTCTGAAGTGCTGTGGCAGGTGAGAGATGGTCCCAGCGCTGCACAGCCAGCAGATGTCAGCATGTCCCCAGGAAGCAGCTCCAATCAGAGACATAAGCATGCCTCTTGGTGGTAATATGAGCAACAGGCATTTACACAGACCCCTGCTTCTTTATGGCCAGGAAGCAAACATATCCTTTGGAACAGCACAGGCCAGGACCTCACCATGGCCTCAGGTGTCAGGGCAGGCTATTCACTACAGGATATTCATCTCCACCCTCAAGTCTATAGTTCTACCTCTCTTCATAGTGCCCAAATAGGTACATTTCTCTTTCTCTCCCATCTCTACCACATACATGCACACTGGAATGGTGTGTGGGCATCTCAAACTTATATAATCTTTTTTTAAAATTACATACCAATCAAGATATCTTAAATCAATTTGGGGAATTCTATTATTCATAGAATAAAAAATTAAAATTCTTCATATAATATCCTTACACATGCTGTGTTGTTGTCCCTATTAAGAAAGCATCAACCTTCCAACACACACACACACACACACACACACAATCTTAAGTTATTCTCTATTCCTAAAATTCTGTTCACCTATGTTTATCTTGAGAGACAAAAAGATTAAAAATCAGTGGATATTGTTTTAAAGTTTAAAGCCTAAATGAAAGCTAGTTAAGTGGAGACATGTCCAGTAATGCCCTGAGGGGAAGAACTCCCCTTACTGCATTCTTTTCCTACCCACTAGAGATACAGTTGCTAGGAAACCGGCCTACCCCCCTTAGGGAGGGACACCAGATCATTAATAGTTCGGGGACCTTGTATAGCCAATCAATTCAAAATGCAACATCCCTTTTGCGTTTTGACCAATAGATGCTTGCCAAGCAGGAATCGCCCCTGCTTTGGGCACGCTTGGAAGGACTGGAATCTTTGAATCTCCCAACTAACCTGAGCAGGGGCTCTTGGCTCTCACCATTTTGTTGGTGTGGGAGGTGTGTGAGCCCAAGCTGCAGCTTGTAATAATTTGTAATAAAAAGATCCTCATGTGTTTTGCAACGGACTCGACTCCTGGTGGTGGTCTTTTGGGTATCGCGATTCAGGCATAACAATCTATACTATGTTTTTGGGTAATTAGCTAATATTTCACTTTCATGAAAGTTTAGACTTTTGGGGCATATAACCAGGTATGTTTTGCAAACCAAATGCATTCTTGAAAATAAACAGAGTATCTCAAGCTCTTGAGTAGAAACAAACTCTTATTTTGATCTAGATCTTGAATATTCCTCCACATTCCATGTGCAAAGTGAATTCTGGCCAGCCTATGGAAGGTAGTGAAAACTTTAGTAGTCAGAGTGTCACAGAAAGAAGCTCTGACGTGGGGTCATGCCAATCAAGCAGACATCAGTATCTATGAGAATCTGAACCCCTTTCTCTCCCTTTGCTTTTCAGGCACCATGAGGTGAAAATGCTTCTCTCCACATAGCATCCTGCAGTGATGATCAGTTTTACTCCAGGTCCAAACAACGGAACCATGTGACCATTTACTCTACCACCCTTCCTTCAAATCATGAGCTAAAATGAATCTTTATCCCTTATCTCAAGTATTTTATTACAGTGACAGGAACTATTTTGGTCAGTAAGCTTGAGAAATGGAAAGATGCTATTGCAGATGAAGTTAGTCTGTGTGAAAAGAACTGGGAGAATGACAAAAGCCTTTCAAAAGAAAATTAAACTTGGCTTTACAGCAAACCCTGAAAGATGACACAGGAACACAGGCATAAATCTTTCAGAATGTTCTAAGGGCTTCTATGTGTTTAATGCTTGTTCTTTATATGTAAATTTATCTACTTGTTTTTAAGATGTTTTTCTGCTTTTTGACACAGGTTCTCACTATATAGCCCTAGCTGGACTGGAACTCATTATATAGACCAGGATGTTCTTGAATTCATACAGATCCACATTCCTCTGGCTTCTGAGTATAGATTCTATTTGTTTTTTTTTTAATTTTTATTAATTACACTTTATTCACTTTGTATCCCCCAAAGATGAACCCCTCTTTCCTCCCCTCCTAATCACACCTTCCCTCCCCCTTCTCCATGCATGCCCCTCCCCAAGTCCACTGGTAGGTGATGTCTTCTCCTTCTTTCTGATCCTAGTCTATCAGATCTCATCAGGAGTGGCTGCATTGTCATCTTCTGTGGCCTGGTAAGGCTGCTCCCCCCTTACGGGGAGGTGATCAAAGAGCAGGCCAATCAGTTCATGTCAGAGATGGTCCCTGTCCCCATTACTATGGAACCCACTTGGACACTAAACTGCCATGGGCTACATCTGTGCAGGGGTTCTAGGTTATCTCCATGCATGGTCCTTGGTTGGAGTATCAGTCTCAGAAAAGACCCCTGTGCCCAGATTTTTTGGTTCTGTTGTTCTCCTGTGGAGCTCTTGTCCCCTCCATGTCTTTCTATCTCCACCTTCTTTTATAAGATTTTATGCACTCTGCCCAACAGTTGGCCATAAGTCTCAGCATCTGCTTTGATAGTCTGCAGGGCAGAGCGTTTCAGAGGCCCTATGTGGCAGGTTCCTAGGTTGTTTCCTGTTTTCTTCTTCTTCTGATGTCCATCTTCTTTGCCTTTTGCAATGGGGATTGAGCATTTTAGCCAGAGTCCTCTCTCTTGATTAGTTTCTTTAGGTGTACAGATTTTAGTAGGTTTATCATGTATTATATGTCTATATAATACCGTGAGTATATACCATGTGTGCCTTTCTGCTTCTGGGATAGCTCACTCAGGTTCTATTTGTTCTATTTGATTTTTATACCAGAGAACGGTTGCAACCTGATTATGTACGTAAAATTATCTGTCAAACATGTATAAGACATTATAATGAACACCTTCCTTTTCCACAGATTCTGTTTCATATGATGAGAACAATGAATACAGAAAGTCTTTTAACTATAATGATAAAATATAGAAAAAAGAAGAGTAAATAATAATTAAGAAGACATTACAATGAAGACAAGATAAAAAGAGATGGTGAGAAAGGCAAGAAAAGATGGTAAAGAAGAAAAGAGAATTTCTTATTCTTTGCTTTGAATGTAAAAATTAGTATGTGTGTATAATTTTAACTCTATAAATACGTTCACAGTAATTAGTATCTTACTTATTTTAAAGATAGAAGACCTGACTTCCATAAATTTCAATGTCCTATTAAAAACACAGGATAGTAAGAAGTTTATCTTAATGGTAACCTTTTAGGGCACAGATTACTAGAAAGTGTTTATTACATTCCTCTAATGGATAAATGAAATGCTATGTTCTGGGGCTATTACACCTATGTGTTAAAAAGACAAATATACTTTCTGCAGTGGAGCATTCATTGGCATAAAGCATACTGTAGACCCCTGGCTCAGGGTATCCATAAGCAAGGGCATCTTCGCCTTTCCCTTACAGACACTGTTCCAGGAAAATAGTGGTTCATTTCAACATTCGTGAGCCTCTCTTCATTTCATTTTGATGTTTCATATCCTGACATGAAAGTAAGCAGTAAGCAACAGGAAAACAAAGGGTTCAGTGGCTAAAATGGTTAAATAATGAGATTCAGGATCAAAGCCTGGGAAGTGTTGACCAGAGATGTGCCATGCACTTGGGTTCTTGTTCATAGTTGCCTGCAACATGCTAATTTTAATACTTGGAAGGTATCTGTTTAAGACATAGGATCCATGCTCTACCAGCAGCTCACAAGAAACAGCTGTGCCCCTGCCTTCTGAGCTCCACATTCAATAAAGAAGCCCACAGTATAAGTATTTTCACCAGTCAGCAAACACTAAACATTATCCAACTTACCACCACCTTCATTTGGTTGCTAAACTTGTCAACATTTTATTGTACAAATAGCATCTATCTCTGACTCATAATTTTTCTCTCTGTAAAGGAGAAAAGGGGATCAAATGATGTTAAAGGCTCCTAGCAGTCTGGGTGATAGAATGGATACAACTTAGAACACGGCTGGTTTGAACCAAATTACAGATGCTAGCCAAACAGGTGTGGTTCCTCAGGTATTTAGCAAGTTTCTATGCCTCCTCAAGCCTCAGTTCCTTCTACTATAGAATTCAGCTAATAACTTAGTAGTTCTGTTTCTCTGTGTATTCAATGCAAGTATAAAAACGTGAAGCAATGTAGAGACATCAAATGCTAAATCAACACTGTTCCTATGCCCATGAGCCACAAATATAAAGAGAACAAACATGCTAATATTTATTTTTATATGGAGTCTTGTTACTTTTTTCTGCTTGGATCATCACTTTGAGTTTCCTGGTGTTATCTGATTAATGTCTTTTGCATATTTTTTCTACCATTATCATTATTATTTGTTATAAATTTTTATTCTAACAAGTGTTATATATTATGAAAGTCTATGAAACACAAGAATCCTAAGTCAATTTACTTTCAGATATAAGTAAAAAAAACTGGTTTTATTTACCAGTTTCCTGATAGTGGTAGCTGGCTGTGTCAGTATGATATTTATTTAATTTTAACTGTTCCTGTAAGGACAGAGTTTAGCTCAAGAAAAATCTTTGGACAACTGCAGAATCTTCGTTGCACCACTAGAGAGCAGTAAACAGCCATTTTCAGGATTTTGAAAATTCCAAGTTCTTAGTACCATGTGACTGCATTCTCTTTCCTTCTCTAAAGCATCCTTGCAAATACTGAGTAAGCCTTGCTGTCCGAATGGTCAGGTGAAGGTACTGAAAAAGAGAAGCCTTTGCTAGAGTAAGTCACCTGGAATCAAAGGCAAATAGTCACAAAACAAAACAAAACAAAGAGACTAAGCTCACAGCGCCAGAGAATACGGGTTTGTAGGACAGAGGGAAGACAGTCTAGATCTATGCACAGAAAAAAAAAAATCTGCATTTCTGACATAAATTTCCAAGGAAAGGAAGACCATTAAGGCTCCTAGATGATGACACATAGCATTTTGCAATCAACTATACCAGAATTCTTGTGTCTATCTGATATGATAGGGTTGAGAAGTTATTTGAAAAGCCTTTTCAAACTTAGAAGATTAGCTGTTTCCAGAAAGACATTTATTGTAGCTAAAAACAACAGCAGAAAACCTACCTAACATCCTGTTCTTGCTTTGTAGAGCTGGGGCTGAATTCATTTCTAGGTTCCTCTGAGGCCTCATTTATTAGAGTTGTTAATTTTCTGTTTCTCAATTCTTTTAGAAAAATGCATTTGAAAAATCAAACAATAATACAGTCATATAATCATAGATACATACAAATATGTATTTCCTATCATAATAGCATTGTTTCTTTAGCCCACTTTAGCCTTGGTGACTTCAAATAATTTCATTGCTATTATCAGAGTAACTTTTAATTTTGTAGTTGTATATTATAGACATTATAAACTCGATTCTACCAAACCGCTTTCAGGGCTGTAAAACTCAGTCTTCTAGAGAGATCAAAACCACCCCTCACTTCAGAACCAATACCTCTCCGAGCCTTATTTTACTAGACATCACACACGTTCCCTGCTCCTGAGTCCACAGTCAAGACTCACTAACTTGAAATTTTGAAGTAACCATCTGCACTCTCAAATCCAGCCCTTCGTGTTTAGTTAGCTTCTATCCATGCAGAAGTCTTTGTAATTCATCCCATTCCCTTTCCTGAAAAAGCCCCTTCTTTACTCAGGCCTTGGCAAACATGTCTCCCTGCAGTCTATCCTGAATAACTTCCAGCGGTATTTCTTTCAGTGCTTTCATAAAACATAGCTTCTTTGTAGCACCTGTCACAGTGCCTTAAGATGCCTAATGTTTACCTTTGTCCCAGAGAAATAGATTCCAGAAAATCAGCAAATAGTTTGTGTGGTTATATTATTTTCCATCCTCTCTCTAATTTGTAGAGTTTGAAGAAAAAAGATGGATTCTCAAGAGATGATCAGGTATATTAAAAAATTTAGTAAAGTGCTGCATACAGCATTTCAGAATTTAAAGGGTGAACTTGTGGATGTCTGCACCAGTGAAACGTGTAACCATGCCAGTATGAGACATCAAATCCATTTCTCAATCATATTCCCACATTCTATAACTGCCCGAAAGGTCAAGTGAGGTCTGCTGGAGGAGGAAAGCCATTTTCACTTGGAAAGTATTCACTGCTCCTACTTTGCATTCTTCTGCCCCTGATGTTGTCAGCAAAGCCAGGAGCTTCTGGGATCTCTATTAGTCCCAGACTGTGTGAACAGACTCTGGGACAGAGTTGTAGCTGGAAAAAAAAAAAGCCCCTGGTATGAGCAGAGCTGTTCTAAATATATATGAAGAAAACAGGTGTCATTTCCTCTGGTTGTGATTAGAGAAAGAAGCCAGGTGAAAAGGAAAATGAATGAAAGCCAAGCATGTAATGTCCCTTAAAAGTGGTGGACAATGCAGAAAATTGAGCTTGAAATTTAAACATACATGTCCTACATTAAATGCTTTCATTTTACTATCTAAGGAACTTTTAGCATGAAATCTATCTTTTCTAGTTCATTCTTTAAATTAGGGTAATACAAGTTGTTAACAGAAGTGTTCTATAAATCAAGTGAAGTGATCCACAATTTCTACTTACGAGAATTGTGAGTCTTTATTACTTTGCCTACCTTCCATATATATCTACCTATCTATCATCTGTCTGTCTGTCTGCTCATTAATCTACCTATCTATCTCTACATACATATCTATTCTCTATATAAAATGTTTGAATGAGTAAAAGATCCTTCAGCCTTTAAGAACAGAATGATATCACAATTCTTAAAATTAACAGAACACCAAGAATTCAATTTTCAGCTTTCTTTTATATGCCCAGCAAGCTATGACTTGGTCTCTAAGTAAGTGCCAAAAAAATGTACAGGGTTAGAAGACTGTGCAAATTATTAGGATTCAGCATACATAATAGATACATAGTATCCATGATAGAAAAGCGTGCATAATTTTGAGAGTACGTTGACTAGTATTAGCTAACGCAGTAACTGATATCAATGGCTCTCTGCTGTCAGAAACAGTGGGAGTGGGAAAACTCTGGGTCCTAATCATCCCACTCTTCCTCCATCTAACCAACACTGCATCTTCCAGGGATGGCAGAAGCTGATGAGACAGAGGAGAATGATGCATCCTGTTGGCATTTGGAAAGCGTAGGACCCATGAGGACCCTGGGTAGCATGCCCAGGTCCTCAAATCCTAAGGAAAAAAATCATCTTTCCAAGATAGAGCACTGGCCTGTTCATGCATGAAGCTTCCTCTTGGGCCAGTGCAATGGTCCTGTGGGCTGGCTAACTGACAGATGCTTCAATCCAGCCTCACTCTTCTTCATAGATAACAATAAACACATGTAATTTTTCAGTCAACCAAATTGGAGCCATTCCAAGTTTTCTATAAATCTTGCTGAAAACATGATATTATCAAACAAGAGACATCCCACAGATCTAGCGTTTGGGTATAAAATGAACAGAAAGTCACTGATCTTATCTCATGTTATTAATTCACTGACCAAATTAAGACTTCATGATTGAAGTAGTGTCATGGTGTTTGTACTTTACATTACCTAGTCTGATTGTGGTAGTCTGCTTAGTTAACAGCATTCCATCCTCCTGTTAAAATACCCACTGCCCACTTACGTTATCCTGGTTATATTAGTATAAGAAAGAGGCTTATCTTCCTTGTGGGTTACAATTACTCGCCTACAGGAATATATGGATTGACTCATTGTTAACATTTAACTTCACTGTATAGACAAAGAGTCTCCCATGGTGATGAGTGGAGTATAGAAGGAGAAGGAGGAAAAAGAGGAGGAAAAAAGGGAAAGGAGGACTTGGGGAAGGGAAAGAGCATGAAGAGAGAAGGAGAAAATGGAAGAGCACTAGGAGAAGATAGAAGAAAAGGAAAACATAATTTAAGACTTATAAATTATGAAACAAAACAACCACAATTATAAATGATGTATACATTTTGTGCTTTTGTGTTGGTTTAATATTTTTCTAAAGAAAAAGACCCAAATAGAAACCATAAGACCGGGCAAAATTAATAACCTCCAGCATGAGGAAAATAATGTTTCAACCCAACAAACATTACTTCTTCTATCAAGCCAATGGTGTTAGGTAATGATAGTACTAAATCAAAGTAAGAGGGATCTGAAAACAAAGCACAGAGCTGAGGAAAGCAGAGCCAGTGTGTGCTATAGGACTCTAGCAAGAGCCAAATACTGACCTCCAGGGAATTTGAGAATGAGGAGAGCTGATCACTGCAGGAGGGTGCTGCAGGTGCTAAAAGGAGGCCTCTGGCAAGATGATGCCTTTACTCTTATCTGATGCTGACTATGGTTACATATTCAATTTGTGGAGTTGACTATATTCAACATGTGGGAAGGCATGCACTATTATTTATGCACTCTTCTATATCTACAACGCGATTTACTGGGCTGTTTAAAAATTTCCTCACATAAACCCTGCTGGGAATTGCTCATGCTCACGTCAGTTATTCAGCAAAGATCACTAGGTGCTCTGGTGTGCCCCAGGGTAGAAGATTGTAAATTCAATATGATCTGACTCATATTATTTCAGTTCCAAGCTACTCCTTACTGGTTTAAAAAATTAATGACTTTTACATTTGCATTTTGGTTTTTTTTGTTTGTTTGTTTTTTGTTTTTTTCAGTTCTCAGCACACTAGTTCTGAATCACAAATAACTGTAGTGTTAGGGACATCTACCATCCAAATTCAAGACATATTTTTTTTTTTTCTGGCCATCCACATTCTGAAATGCAAAAAGAATCTATCGTCATGATAATGTAGACAAGCCCAGTCATTTGTGGGAGGAGAGTACAGTCATTGTGAAACTGCTCCTTTGTTTAGAAGAATCAACGCAAAAAGTACATAAGCAAAGCTGTCCCTTTATAAGTTGTGCCATGTATTAATGTAGCTAATGCAGCAAGCCATTATTCTAGCAATCAGTACCATACTCTTTTGGTGAAGAGGGAATCACAGATCAGAGGAAAAAGTCTAAGTAACTTTAAGAAGAGAGGAGGATAGATCTATGCTTCTAATCTGAGGGAGGAGATGAGAATGTCTTAGGCAGTGGTTATAAGAGAAACTATAACTCTTAACCTAACCGAGTCAGTATATGGCCTTTGTGATTGGGCCTTCAGGGAACCTGAAAAAGAGGTTGAGATTCTCATGGAGTTCAGCATCTTCAGTGTGGTTGCAGTTACAGGTATTAGGGAAGGAAGCCTGAGGGACAGAGAATCCTCTGACAAATGAACAGCTGTTGAAGATTTGATTAGGCTTTTAATATAGACAGTCATGAAAATGTCTAAGTAATGGCATCAATGAGAATGATGGAGGTAAGAAAAAAATAAAAATACAAATAATCATATTGAAATCAAGCATTTTAACACACTACAGATAAATAATTATTTTACAGATAATTAATATATACAAAGCTCCAAGTATTAATGCATTGAACTTGATGTGTTTGGAAAATGAAATCACCAGTGAAAACATCATCATTATCAATATCATAAAGTGATCCATTAACTTCAACAGTTTTCTCCAACCTTTTTTAAATTTTATTTTGTTTTTATTTCTTTTGTAATGAAAGTGCTTAACATGGGACCAAATATCTTAGCAAATTATATTTAACATCCAACGACCATTATCACTTTTTAGAAGATAAAACTAATTTTTGTTTCACAAACTGAATCACTTATCACATATTGTGAATTGAAGACACAATAAATTATGTTTTGAGTACCTAGGTACAGTTTGGAACAAGTCAATGACTCTGTTATGTATTTAGGCTAATATTGTTAATATCTTTAGGATCATAGAACAAAAGGTAAGGCTTGGGGCTGTATAGATAGCTTGGTGAATACAGTACTTGCTGGACAAACATAAAGACCTCAGTTGGAGACCTCAGCATCCAATATTAAAAAGTTGGGCATGGTGGCATGCTGGAAAATGAAGACAGACGGATCCTTGGCATTCACTGGCCAGTCAGGCATTCATCAATTGTTTAATTCCAGGTTCATTGACAGATCTTGTCTGATTAGATAGATAGATAGATAGATAGATAGATAGATAGATAGATAGATAGATAGATACATACATACATACATACATACATACATACATACATAGATAACATACCTACCCTCAACATGCACCCATATATACACTCACACACACCATAAACTGGAGGCATCATATGGGAAAATACCACAGCATCTAAGAAGGTGATCAAGAATGTAGGTGATGTCACGCTCTCTCCAAGATCAATAAAGGATGGATGAGAACGATGGAGATCTTAGGATGTCAAAAACCATAATAGGTCATTCAAATTGTGAATGACTATAAAATGAGTTTCCAATCCATAAAATTACAATGTTAATTGTTTGAAAAAATAAATGTGATAGTAACAAATGATAATCCAGTATCTTTCTAAATGGAATATATTTTTAAGGTAAGTGACTTATAGTTTCTACTGTATGCAGTGAGAAAGTGAAAAGACTAAAGAAAGGTGTTAATGTATAGACTGATTTTCCTGTAAAAATTTAAAATTCCTAAAAAAGGGTAAAATAAATGAGAGAAATATATTAGCCTCTGATTTTGAGGAAATAAAGAGCATTCCTAATTGAACATAGGGAGTCACAGAGAAAAAGACATAAAAATAGAAGGGAGAATGCAAAGAAGAGAATTAAGGAGAGGAAGAAGAGAACAAGAAAGGAAAAAGGAGAGAACAGTGATCAAAAAACATTATATATATATACATATTATGTATATGTATTATATATGTATGTAAATGTCATACATATATACAATGTATGTATGACATTTCCAAAGTACAAGTAAATACATAAACAGAAAAAATATTTTCTTCATTAAAATATCGCAAAATGTATGCGTCAATCTCACCAATCATCATACAGTCATTCTGGAAGAACTGCACTTGCCATTTAAATAAAGTGATTTGTGCAAATACTCACGGGATTTGCATGATATGCTCCTTCAATTGCGTCGTTTTCCTTGAGGAAACAGTTTACATATTACCTTGCGTGCTCACATGTATCAAATCATCCATGGTAGCATTTTCTCGATTATGAAAACTGAAATACTGTGGAAAGAAAATCTGATGAATTTTCAATTTTTTTCCTTATAAGAACATGGAATCCTTCAAACAGAATAGAAAATTGCTGAGAGGTAACATTTATGGATAAGTTAAGAACTGGTTTTAATTAATTACTATATTTTTTCTTTCTATGAGAATTAAGACTCTTAAAATCCAATAAGTTCTAGATTATATGACTATCTATATATCTGTACATTGTGTGTGGTTTTGATTTAATAAATATACCTAGAAAGCTTTGTATTCAGAATAGTGAGGAGGAAGTAACAACTACATTTTTTTCATCTACTTAGTTTGGCATAAGGATGTGTTCTAAGAGAAAGTTGTGAATCAGCAAAGTTTGCAAATCAAAATGACCCTGAGATTGCACCTTACATCCATCAGAATGGGTAAGATCAAAAACTCAAGTGACAATACATACTGGAGAGGATGTGGGAAAAGGGGAATCCTCCTCCATTGCTAGCGGGAATGTAAACTTGTACAAGCATTTTGGAAATCAGTCTGGCGCTTTCTCAGACAATTAGGAATAGTGCTACCTCAAAATCCAACTATACCACTCCTAGGCATATATCCAAAAGATGCTCAAGTACATAACAAGGACATTTGCTCAACCATGTTAGCAGCAGCTTTATTCATAATAGGCAGAACCTGGAAACAACCCAGACGTCCTTCAGTGGAGGAATGGATACAGAAATTGTGGTACATTTACACAATGGAATACTACTCAGCAATTAGAGGCAAAGAAAACATGAAATTTCCAGGCAAAGGGTGGGAACTAATTTTTTTTTTATTTTAACTATAAATAAAAGAAAGCCCTAATAACACAGCCATAGTTGCATGGGGCCATGCTTGCTTTTTTTCTTTGAGAATAGATAAATTAAGAAGGCCTGACGCCAGTCAGATCTTGGCATGCAGATTCCTCTGCCTAGCTACAGATGATCACAGGGTCATTCACATTACCTTGTCACGCAGTTATTTTTCACGCATCACTTATTCTGTTGTCTTCTTTGTTACTGCTTGTTACTTCTCTAACTATAAATCTCATTCATAAGGGAAATTCATGCAGTTTTGTTGAATTCTCTGCATTAAATTCTGGTGATGAAAACAGTGACAATGGTGTCTATGTTTGACTGGATTCTTCTAGATCTGAGCTGGAAGTTGAATTGTTGGACAAAAATCTTCTGGACAAAGCTTGAAAATGGCCTTGTTCACAAGCTGGAAAGAATTTGGGGTGCTCTTTTGCTATTCCCCATCTAACTGCTAAAACCACCTGAAGATGGGTTAGAGTCAGTCTACTACCTAGTAACTCAAAGTGATACCACCCCCTCCTTCCTTTCCTTTCAGTCCAGTGTGAAGCAGATGTCATTTTCCTGCAGCTAGCCAGGCAACTGTAACTAGAACTGAATCGCCCTTGCAGCTTGGTCTCAATTATTTTCAGCCACATTTACCCATCTTGCCTTATGAAAGACCCCAACAAGTTGAAAGGTTTTCAGCATATTATTGACTCCATATTATATTATTGATTATTTCTTATAGGAAAGAGAATCTGAAAAAGAAGAATAGGAAATAATTAGAGTCTATAATTTCCAACAGGAAAAATAAGTTAAAAAAAAAAACAAATGGAGAGATTGGAGCAATATTCTCTAAAATACATAAAATAGTTGCTGCCGGGGTGGTTTCATATTTTCTTGCATCTGTGTCTCACTTGTAGTATACTTGCAGTACATTTCTGATTAAGGAAAATACACACTTAACAATAAACTAACACTAAATCTAGAAAGAGAAACACAATGACCAGAAAAGTAGAACTCTCAAAACTTTGGTATTTACCAAGTTGTGTTTCTTCCTATATATCTTTCTGGCTTAAAGAGAAAAAAAAAAATAGTGGTTCAAAGAGCACAGTTTACTTTAAGCAACACAGAGATATTAGAAGCACAAACAATGGGCAATAATCAAGTGATAGATGTGCATTGGAGAAATATGAGATAGAAAGGCAGGCATGAGGAAGGAGTGCAGCCATATGTGGCATCTGAGTGACCCGGTACCTTTAGAGAGATTTCTTAAGAGAAAGAGGCTGGCTCCTGGCCCGAGCTGGCACCCTCTCCAATCTCCTTCTCGTGTCAGTCAGATGTCAGCACTCTATGAGAACCATTGGAAACCAAGCCGTTCACAGTTTATCTTGGACCTTCTCAAACCTTCCCACCCTCATCAGCTACTGAAAAGAAAGTGGAAAAAAAAATATGAAGTTTCTCTAGTCCTACTGAGAATGGCCTTCAAAAGGGAGGAGAACAAAGAAGTGTTAACAAAGAAGGCACATCCACGTGACTCTTCACTGCCAGAGACTCCATTAGTCTATTCACCCATTCATTTACTCACCAAATATTTATCAAGTGTAACTATGCCAGGCAGTGAGGGAAGAGGCGCCAGCATAAGAACCTGAGCAAAGCTTTCTTCGTCCTGCTCTGTGCGCATCTGCCAATAAGATACAGTAGTCACAGCCTTGGCTCACTTCAGCTGTCTTATGACGTCTCCATTCCTGAGAGTAGGATACTAAATGCATGGCCATGTGTCTAGGAAATGAGAAGAAAAAAATTCAATTTGTCACCCCAAAGAGGGAACATGTCTAAACAAAATAATGTTTTTATCTGGTTTTCAGTTGACTCTGGAACTGCTGGAGAAAAACAGCTACAAGGATACACATTTGAATAGATGTAATTTTTCAAAATTACTTACATAACTGACTATTTGCTGGCAATCTCTTAGTCAAATGTTTTAGTTTAATTCTTACAAATTGCAATATATTTTATACACAAAATAATTCTAACTGCGATAGAGGAACAGACTGCATTATAAGCATAAACTGAGGGTTTGTGTATCACACCATCCCAGACCAATATGCTGAACTCTGATCCCTAGTATGATCAATGGAGGTGGACTCTCTGGGAGATAATTAGGAGTGCTCATGAATGGAATTTAGTGGTATGATAACAGGGAGCTTATAGGGGTCCTTCTCCATTCTCCTTCTCCATGTAAAGACAGTTGTGTATGAACCAGGAAGCAGGTCCCCACCAGATACTAAATTATGCAGTGCCTAGGACCTTGAGCCTACAGACTACAGAAATGTAAAAAATAAGTATTTGGTGCTTAAAAACAGTAACATCTTTCATGTTTTGTAATAGCAGCTTTGTTTTATTTTAAAAAGTATTTAGGTGGATTGAAAGATAGGTAAATGGATGGATATGTGATAGATGAATCTTAGATAAATAGGTGGATAGATAGATAGATAGATAGATAGATAGATAGATAGATAGATAGATAGATAGATAGACAGACTGACAACTGCATTGGTGGACAGACCGATGATAAAATAAGAAGCCAAGTAACCTTGCTCCATTTGGCTTAAGAAACCAAATGACTTTGTGCCGTCTTCATGTGTATACCAATATTTTCGCACCTAACCTACATCGGTGACCAGCATTTCAGATTTTATCTCAATTGTTGCTTTTTTTTTTTCAGAGATTTTTTTTTCTGTGCTTAGCCCAGTCTGTTGTGGTATAAGCATAAATGCAATCATATTGCCTATTTCCTCTTAAATGATATTTTATTCAATGTTGTACTCTGAGATGACTCTTGTTTCCACACTGTTTTCTTCTGCAGCATGCGCGCTGGTGTGGTAACTATGCAATGACAATTCCACTCTTCTGCCATTGAGCTCTTCTGACGCTTCTGTGGTTTTACCAGAAAAATCAGTGCTGGAAATATCTTCGTAGAACATTTAATGTCACATATCTGTAAGCTTCTCTGGATGCATTTCTAGAACTACACTTGCTGAGTGGTGGGCTTTGAAATTCAGTAACTAATGCAAAGTTATTTTTCTGTGTTCTTTACCATTATATACTCTACCACCATTGGTGACAGACACAGTAGCCCTGCACCCTTTTCAGTATCAGGAGCTACTGGGCATTCCTTGTCATCAGTCTTGAGGGTTTGAACCATTATGCTGTTATGTTTGACATCATCTATAGCACTAATAAAAGAATAAACAGGTTAAAATTTGTGGGGTTTTTTTTTGCATTCTGTTTTCATTAAGTGTCTAACTGTTAATATTAGTGTTTTTTTAAAATTTTTTATTAATTACACTTTATTCATTTTGTATCCCCCATAAGCCCCTCCCTCCTCCCCTCTCGATCCCACCCTCCCTTCCCTTTCTGCATGCATGCCACTCCCCAAGTCCACTGATAGGGGAGGTTCTCCTCTTCTTTCTGATCTTAGTCTATCAGTTCTCATCAAAAGTGGCTGCATTGTCCTCTATTGTGGCCTGGTAAGGCTGCTCTCCCCTCAGGGGAAAGTGATCAACGAGCAGGCCAATCAGATTATGTCAGAGGCAGTCCCTCTTCCCATTACTATGGAACCCACTTGGACACTGAACTGCCATGGGCTACATACACCTGTGCAGGGGTTCCAGGTCATCTCCACAAATAGTCCTTGGTTGGAGTATGATTTTCTGGGAAGTTCCCTGTGTTCAAATTATCTTGTTCTGTTGCTCTCCTTGTGGAGTTCCTGTCCCCTCCAGCTCTTAGTATTTCCCACTTCTTACATAGAATTCCATTCGCTCTGCCCATCAGTTGGCCATCAGGCTCAGCATCTGCTTTGACAGTCTATACTGCAGAAGCTTTCAGAGGCCCTCTGGCAGGTTCCAAGGTTGTTTCCTGTTTTCTTCTGGCTTTCAGAGGCCCTCTGTAGCGGGTTCCGAGGTTGTTTCCTATTTTCTTTTTCTTCTGAAGTCCATCCTCTTTGCCTTTCAGGATGGGGATTGAACATTTTAGTTAGGATCCTCTGTTTTGTTTAGTTTGTTTAGATGTACAGATTTTAGTGGGTTTATTCTATATTGTATGTTTATATGAGTGAGTATATACCATGCGTGTCTTTTTGCTTCTGGGACAACTCACTCAGGGTAATCCTTTCCAGGTCCCACCATTTACCTGCAAATTTCATGATTTCCTTATTTTTCATTGCTGAGTAATACTCCATTGTATAGATGTACCACAGTTTCTGCATCCATTCTTCAGTTGAGGGGCATCTGGGTTGTTTCCAGCTTCTGGCTATTACAAATAAAGCTGCTACAAACATGGTTGAGCAAATGTCCTTTTTGTGTACTTGCACCTCTTTTGGGTATATGCCTAGGAGTGATATGGCTGGATCTTGAGGAAGCGCTATTCCTAGTTGTCTGAGAAAGCGCCAGATTGATTTCCAGAGTGGTTGTACCAGTTTACATTCCCACCAG
>NW_026591643.1:5985650-5999974 GCF_907164565.1 Psammomys obesus | reverse complement strand
TTTCAGCTTCTGGCTATTACAAATAAAGCTGCTACAAACATGGTTGAGCAAATGTCCTTTTTGTGTACTTGAGCCTCTTTTGGGTATATGCCTAGGAGTGGTATGGCTGGATCTTGAAGAAGCGCTATTCCTAGTTGTCCGAGAAAGCGCCAGATTGATTTCCAGAGTGGTTGTACCAGTTTACATTCCCACCAGCAGTGGAGAAGGGTTCCCCTTTCTCCACAACCTCTCCAGCATGTGTTGTCCCTTGAGTTTTTCATCTTGGCCATTCTGATGGGTGTAAGGTGAAATCTCAGGGTTGTTTTGATTTGCATTTCCCTAATGGCTAATGAAGTTGAGCATTTCTTTAAGTGCTTCTCTGCCATTCGATATTCCTCTACAGAGAATTCTCTCTTTAGCTCTGTTCCCCATTTTTTAAGTGGATTACTTGGTTTGCTGCTTTTCAGCTTGTTTAGTTGTTTATATATATTGGATATGAGTCCTCTGTTAGATAAAGGGTTGGTGAAGATTCTTTCCCAATCTGTAGGCAGTCGCTTTGTTTTGATGACGGTGTTTTTTGCTTTACAGAAGCTTTTCAGTTTCATGAGGTCCCATTTATTGATTGTTGCTCTTAGAGCCTGTGCTGTAATACTTAACAAAATACTTGCAAACAGGATCGAAGAACACATCAAAGATATTATCCACTATGACCAAGTAGGCTTCATCCCAGGTATGCAGGGGTGGTTCAATATACGGAAATCTATCAATGTGATCCACCATATTAACAAACTGAAAGAAAAAAATCCACATGATAATCTCCCTAGATGCTGAAAAAGCATTTGACAAAATCCAACATCCATTCATGTTTAAAGTACTGGAGAGATCAGGGATACAAGGCACATATCTAAACATAGTAAAGGCGATATACAGCAAGCCTATAGCCAACATCAAACTGAATGGAGAGAAACTTCAAGCAATCCCACTGAAATCAGGGACAAGACAAGGCTGCCCACTGTCTCCATATCTCTTCAACATAGTGCTGGAAGTCCTTGCTAGAGCAATAAGACAGTCGAAGGAGATCAAGTGGATACAGATGGGAAAGGAAGAAGTCAAATTATCACTATTTCCAGATGATATGATAGTATATATGAGTGACCCCAAAAACTCTACCAGGGAACTCCTACAGCTGATAAACACCTTCAGCAAAGTGGCCGGATATAAAATTAACTCAAAAAAAATCAGTAGCACTCCTGTATACAAAAGACAAAAGGGCTGAGAAAGAAATTAGAGAAACAACACCACTCACAATAGCCACAAATGACATAAAGTACCTTGGTGTAACCCTAACCAAGCAAGTCAAAGACATGTATGAAAAAAATTTCAAGTCTCTGAAGAAAGAATTAGAGGAAGATATGAGAAGATGGAAAGATCTCCCATGCTCATGGCTTGGCAGGATTAACATAATAAAAATGGCCATCTTACCAAAAGCAATCTACAGATTTAATGCAATTCCCATCAAATTGCCAACACAATTCTTTACAGACCTGGAAAGAAAAATTATCAACTTTGTATGGAATAACAAGAAACCCAGAATTGCTAAAACAATCCTCTACAATAAAAGAACTTCTGGAGGTATCTCCATCCCTGATCTCAAGCTGTACTATAGAGCAACAGTTATAAAAACTGCATGGTACTGGCATAGAAACAGAATGGTGGATCAATGGAATCGAACAGAAGACCCAGAAATAAACCCACACACTTACGGACAGCTGATTTTTGACAAAGATGCCAAAACCATACAATGGAAAAAAGATAGCATCTTCAACAAATGGTGCTGGTCCAACTGGATGTCTACATGTAGAAAAATGAAAATAGATCCATACTTATCACCCTGCACAAAACTGAAGTCCAAGTGGATCAAAGACCTCAACATAAAAACAGACATATTAAATCGGCTAGAAAAAAAAGTGGGGAATACCCTAGAACTCATTGGTACAGGAGAAAACTTCCTGAACAGAACACCAACAGCACAGGCTCTAATATTAGTGTTTTGAGTAAACCTTTTTAATAGTTCATTTTACTGTTTTCTCTGTTTCTGTGCAGTGTGCAATGTGAAGATCAGAGAACGAACTGGAAATTGATTCTCTTCTTCCATCGTGTGGATTATAGGGATGATATTCCATTCACTGAGGTATCTTATCAGCATCATATCAGTTTTCGATATATAATATTTACACTTATTTGTGAAGTCCAGTGTTAAAGTTGATACTTACATGCAATATAGAATGGATGATCAAAGGAGGATATATGAATTTCTGTCTTCTCAAATATTATCACTAGTAGGTTAGAAGCATTCAATTCTGCATCCTGTGGACTTTTGTGACATCTGTAATAAGTCAGCAGAGAATATATTCACCTTATCATGCTTTGTAACATTAGAAGTAAACATCATTTTTCTCTCTTTTGGTTCCTTCTGTCTACCTCCACATGACCTTCTGTCTGTTTACCTCCACATGACCTTACTAGCTTGTCGGGCTTTCTCTGCCTTGCTATACATCTCCTTGCAATGCACTTTCTGGTATGTGAACTAACACACTTTTTTTTTTTTTTGTTAATTCATAAATGTCTTTTCTAAATATGTGAACACACGATCATTACCTCTGTTGATAGGGTCTATGTTTAAGAATATATGTTTTGTTATTGTTTATATTTTTCTTTTTTGTATCATTTTTTCTTTTCCATACTTTCAAGATTACATACATCGTCCTCTTTTTAAAAAAATTAGCTTCCATATTATGTTTGAATGTCACATAAAGAAGCAAATTCTATTCTATTTCCAAAGACAACCAGTGACCAAACTCTTTATTGGGGTTTCCATCTCTTTTTCCATTGTTATAGAATGTCCTGTTTGGCACACGCTGTTTATACAAATACCTGCCTCATTGCTTAGCTTTCTACTTGATCTCATTAATTTATTTGTCTAGACTTGCAGCAATCTAAACTGTTTTAATGACAGTGTCTTTAAAGAAGTTGTTATTGTACACCTTGGCAAGTTCCCTTGAGTTGTTTTTCAGGCTAAGACAAGCTAAGAAAATTAGCTTCTCTCTTCCTTTTAATACAAATCTCAGAATTAGCTTGTCAATTGAACACACACAAAAGAACACCCTGCAGAGATGGTGATAGGTATTCCATTAAATCTATCAACCTGAGAAAAATATCCTTAGCAAGCTTAGTGTTTTTATTAATATGTCATTTCATTCCAGGTTATTAAGTTATTGTTTCCTTAAAAAAAAAAAAACTTACAATATTGGCTTCTCCCCACTATCTACTCACAAGATTTTGCCCAACATTTATGTTTCATTCTTGATAAAATACCATATATCCATTATTATAAAATATTTTAATGCACACAGGGGTCTTTTCTGATACTGATACTCCAACCAAGAACCATTCATGGAGATAACATAGAACCCCTGCACAGATGTAGCCCATGGCAGCTCAGTGTCCAAGAGGGTTCCTCAGTAATAGGAATAGGGACCATCTCTGACATGAAATCAGTGGCTGGCTCTTTGATCACCTCTACCTGAAGGGGGAGCAGCCTTGCCAGTCCACAGAGGAAGACAATAAGCCTGTCCTAATGAGACCTGATAGACTAGGATCAGATGGAAGGAGAGGAGGACCTCCCCTATCAGTGGACTTGGAAATGTGTATGGGAGGAGATGAGGAAGGGAGAGTGGGATTGGGAGGAGTGGGGGAGGGGGCTACAGCTGGGATACAAAGTGAACAAACTGTAATTAATAAAAATAAAATAAAAATTTAAAAAACTTAAAAAAATTTTAATGCAAATGTCTAATACTTTCTTATTCAGGAAATAGTTGAGTACTTACATTAATTTTTAACAAATAACCTTGTTGTATAATTTGATACTAATTTTCATTATTTCCTATCCTATATTTTATATGTGCAGAATTTATTACATATTAGTACAATAAGTAATTTATGCTTTTTGAAGGCTAGAATCTATAGCAACAGTACTGAACCCTGCCTGGCTCCTACATATGAAAAATTAATATTTTTTTCTTAAGCATGACCGGGGCTATGCGATTTTGGTGGAGGTCTGTGTTGGTCCTTCGTGCTGTTTCCAAACTTAAACAACCTCTTCTGAATGCATGAGAGGATGAACTGTGTTGTTGCACAGGGCTGTGTGATCAGTCCTGACCAATGAGGAATGAGGAAAATGTGTGTTACTCTCAGGCCCCAGCACTTTTGTGCCCTGAAGAATATTCAGGGTGTTGTTTGTCTGCAGCATAGTGATTACTAATGTTTGGCAGTTCAGTTGGTTTTTCTCAAGCCCTTGTCTCCAAAGATGCAGAATACAAGATCTCTGAGGAATGGCAATGTCTATTAAGTGTGAGTTAGAGGGGGCTGGAGAGATGGCCCAGCGGCTAAGAGCATTTTCTGTTCTTCCAGAGTTCCTGAGTTCAGTTCCCAGCAACCACATGATAACTCACAGCCATCTTCACTGGGATTTGTTGCCCTCTTCTGGCACACAGGTGTACATTATATGAATTAAAAAAAAAAGTGGGGGCGGGGCAAGATGGCAGCGCCGGGAGGACTCTCATTCTGAGGAGCAGCACAGCAGGATTGTCACAGTGACCAGCAATCAGAACTCGCGGCCATAAAACACAAGTGGTTGTGTTTCTCAGGTGAGAGGATACCCCACGGTGGGGGATTCGATCAGCTTTAACTCACCCGGCAAAACCGCAGAAGAGATCCCCGTTCCGCCAGGCGCTTGGTCGCCAGCCCAGAGCTACCCGCCAGCGTGATCTGGTCACGGTCCCAGACTGAACTGTGGGCCCACAACACCATAGACTGGATTTCCCAGTCGAGAGATAACCCCACGGAGCAGGAAACAATTGGGACCGACCCCAGGTTGCCCAGACATCCCCTGGAAAAGACTCGGGTTCCGCAGGTGCCCCAGGAGCCATCCTGGACCCAGAGCCGGGAGGGACAAAGGCGCCTGCCTGCACAGAGCCCTGCCTGCGCGCGTGATTCGCCGCCTCAGATAGAACTGTGGGCACCAGGGCACCAGGGCACCAGACTGCGTGTCTCTGGCAGGAGGAAACCCCCAGCGGAGGGGGTCAGCAGCTCTAACGCTTAGGACACCCAGCACCAAAACACTTCCTGGACTCACACAGACTCTAGTGCAGGCAGAAGCGCTGTGCTCTGCCGCCATTGTTGCGTTCCCCTGGGGCACTGGGACACACAGCTGCATCCTCGGATCTGCAGGAGCCGAAGAGCCATTACAGCAGCCCTCAGATACTGTGCCAGGGATCGGCCAGTTGTCCCTGGCTGGACTGCCAAAACTGTAGGAATCCCTGATTCTTCAGGGGGGCTGCACCCACAGCGTATGGTCCAGAGTGGTACCTACAGCCGCCATCCCAGACAGAGACACACAGCTTCTGGTCCAGAGTGAGGCACCCAGCCTCCAGACCAGAACAGTGCCCCCAGGCGCCAACTCAACCTAGGTGCACATTCTCCAGGTCCAGAGCAGAGCAATCAGCCTCTGGCCCAGAGACTTGCTGAGTGCACCTCCCACTTTCCCGGACAGAACTGTGCACCCCAGGATAACAGACTGAGTTTCCCTGTTGGGAGAAAACCCCACAGCTAGGGAATCAGCAGTTTCTTCAAGAGGACTGTACATGGAAATTTAGTGAGCAGCAGCACACTAAATTTATAACAAGAAACCCAGCAGTGGGGCAGCTGTCTTGAGAAATTTCATGGGTAAGAGGAGATCCCCCCCTGCCTAACAGACCACAGCTACTACTCAGGGCTATAAACCTGAGGTGAGCAGTGGCATCTCTGGAGAAACACTGGCCATACAGTGACCATAACCAAAAAGCAGAGAAGGACTCCTTCAGGAAAAATCATCTTCCGGCCAAGGGGATACTCCCTACCTCAGGACTCCAGGAAGCACAGAAACTAACAGCCAAAACCTAAATCAGCCCAATGGGTAGAGGTCAGCGTAAAGGCTCAACCAACAAAAGACAGAGCAATATGGCATCTCCAGAACCCAGCCATCCAGGGGCGAACAGCCCTGAACAATGCAGCATAATAGAAAATCAAGAAGATGACCTTACATCTATGTTGATGAAGAGAATAATAGAGGAAACAGATAAAATACGTAAAGAATTAGAGGAAGATAAAGCCAAACAGATCATGGCTATCCGTAAAGAAATGGAGGAAGATAAAGACAAGCAAATTAGGGCCATCCGTGAAGAAATACGGGAAGATGCAGCCAAACAGCTTGTGGCCTTCAGAGAAGAAATAATTAAATCACTGAAAGAAATAAAAGAGACAGAGTTGAAGGAACTAAAAGAAAAAGAGGAAAATACAAGCAGACAGGTGAAGGAAGTAAACAAAACAACTCAAGACCTGAAGATAGAACTAGAAAAATTAAAGAAAACACAAATGGAGGAAATAATGGAGAGGAAGAATTTAGGGAAGAAAACAGGAACTACAGAGGTAAGCATAACCAACAGAATACAAGAAATGGAAGAAAGAATCTCAGGTGTAGAAGATACAATGGAAGAAATCGATGTATCTGTCAAAGAAAATGTTAAATCCAAAAAATTCCTGACACAGACCGTCCAAGAAATCCAAGACAATATGAAAAGACAAAACCTAAGAATAATAGGAATAGAGGAAAAAGAAGACTCCCTTCTCCAAGGCCCAGAAAATATTTTCAACAAAATCATTGAAGAAAATTTCCCCAAGTTAAAGGAGAAGCCAATAAGGATACATGAGGCCTACAGAACACCCAAGAAATTTGACCAGAAAAGAAAATCCTCCCGCCACATAATAATCAAAACAGTAAGTATACAGAACAAAGAAAAAATACTAAAAGCTGCAAGGGAAAAAGGCCAAGTAACATATAATGGCAAACCCATTAGAATCACACCTGACTTTTCAACAGAAACTATGAAAGCCAGAAGGGCCTGGGCAGATATCATGCAGACCCTAAGAGAACACAGATGTCAACCCAGGCTACTATACCCTGCAAAACTCTCAGTCCTCATAGACGGAGAAAACAAGATATTCAATGACAAAAACAAATTTCAACAATACCTACACACAAATCCAGCATTACAGAAGACACTGGAAGGGAAAATACAACCCAAGAAAATTAGCTTCTGTCAAGAAAACACAGGAAATAATTAACCTTACTACAGCAAAACAAAAAGCAACCAAGCACACAAACTTATGAACACAGCCAACATCAAAATCAAAGGATCTAACAGCCACTGGTCATTAATCTCTCTCAACATCAATGGACTCAACTCTCCAGTAAAAAGACACAGATTAACAGAATGGATACGTAAACAAAACCCAGCAATCTGTTGCATACAAGAAACATACCTAAGACACAAAGATAGACATTACCTGAGGGTAAAAGGTTGGAAGATGACTTTCCAAGCAAATGGACCCAAGAAACAAGCAGGAGTAGCCATTCTAATATCTGATAAAATAAACTTTCAACCAAAATTAATAAAAAGAGATGAGGAAGGACACTTCTTACTGATCAAGGGAAAATTCCACCAGGAAGACATTCAATCCTGAACATCTATGCCCCAAATACAAGAGCACCCACATTTGTAAAAGAAACATTGATAAAATTTAAACCACATATAGATCCCCACACATTAATAGTGGGAGACTTCAACACCCCACTCTCAACAAAGGACAGGTCAACAAAACAGAAATTAAACAAAGAAACAATATCTCTGACAGAGGTCATGAATCAAATGGACCTCACAGACATCTACAGAACTTTACACCCAAACACAAAAGAATTTACCTTCTTCTCAGCACCTCATGGAACCTTCTCCAAAAGAGACCATATAGTTGGTCACAAAGCAAGCCTCAACAGATACAAGAAGACTGAAATAATCCCTTGTATCCTGTCTGATCACCATGGAATAAAGCTGGACTTCAACAACAACAGAAATAGCAAAAAGCCTACACACTCATGGAAACTGAACAACTTGTTACTAAATGAAAGCTGGGTCAGGGAAGAAATAAAGAAAGAAATTAAAGCCTTTCTAGAACTCAATGAAAATGAAGACACAACATACCCTAACTTGTGGGACACAATGAAAGCAGTGCTAAGAGGAAAGTTCATAGCACTAAGTGCCTTCAAGAAGAAATTCGAGACAGCTCATTCAAGCAACTTAATGGCCCACTTAAAAACCCTAGAAAAAGAAGAAGCAGACAAACCAAAAAGGAGTAGACGGCTGGAAATAATCAAACTCAGGGCTGAAATCAATCAATTAGAAACAAATAAAACAATTCAAAGAATCAATGAAACCAAGAGCTGGTTCTTTGAGAAAATCAACAAGATAGACAAACCCTTAGCCAAGCTAACTAAAAGGCAGAGAGACACCACCCAAATCAACAAAATCAGAAATGAAAGGGGGGACATAACTACAGACACTGAGGAAATCCAAACAATCATTAGGACTTACTTCAAAAGTCTGTATGCCACAAAATTTGAAAATCTAAATGAAATGGACAATTTTCTTGATCAATTTGACTCACCAAAGCTGAATCATGACCAGGTAAATCAACTAAATAGTCCTATATCCCCCAAAGAAATAGAAGCAGTCATCAAAAGTCTCACATCCAAAAAAAGCCCAGGACCAGATGGCTTCAGCGCAGAATTCTACCAGACCTTCCAAGAAGAGCTAACTCCAATTCTCTTCAAACTATTCCACAAAATAGAAACAGAAGGAACATAACCAAATTCATTCTATGAAGCCACAATCACCTTGGTACCTAAACCTCACAAAGACTCAACAAAGAAAGAGAATTTCAGGCCAATCTCCCTTATGAACATTGATGCAAAAATACTTAACAAAATACTTGCAAACCGGATCCAAGAACACATCAAAGATATTATCCACTATGACCAAGTAGGCTTCATCCCAGGTATGCAGGGGTGGTTCAATATACGGAAATCCATCAATGTGATCCACCATATTAACAAACTGAAAGAAAAAAACCACATGATAATCTCCCTAGATGCTGAAAAAGCATTTGACAAAATCCAACATCCATTCATGTTTAAAGTACTGGAGAGATCAGGGATACAAGGCACATATCTAAACATAGTAAAGGCGATATACAGCAAGCCTATAGCCAACATCAAACTGAACGGAGAGAAACTTAAAGCAATCCCTCTGAAATCAGGGACAAGACAAGGCTGCCCACTGTCTCCATATCTCTTCAACATAGTGCTGGAAGTTCTTGCTAGAGCAATAAGACAGTCGAAGGAGATCAAGGGGATACAGATGGGAAAAGAAGAAGTCAAATTATCACTATTTGCAGATGATATGATAGTATATATGAGTGACCCCAAAAACTCTACCAGGGAACTCCTACAGCTGATAAACACCTTCAGCAAAGTGGCCGGATATAAAATTAACTCAAAAAAATCAGTAGCACTCCTGTATACAAAAGACAAAAGGGCTGAGAAAGAAATTAGAGAAACAACACCATTCACAATAGCCACAAATGACATAAAGTACCTTGGCGTAACTCTAACCAAGCAAGTCAAAGACTTGTATGAAAAAAATTTCAAGTCTCTGAAGAAAGAATTAGAGGAAGATATGAAAAGATGGAAAGATCTCCCATGCTCATGGCTTGGCAGGATTAACATAGTAAAAATGGCCATCTTACCAAAAGCAATCTACAGATTTAATGCAATTCCCATCAAATTGCCAACACAATTCTTTACAGACCTGGAAAGAAAAATTCTCAACTTCGTATGGAATAACAAGAAACCGAGAATTGCTAAAACAATCCTCTACAATAAAAGATCTTCTGGAGGTATCTCCATCCCTGATCTCAAGCTGTACTATAGAGCAACAGTTATAAAAACTGCATGGTACTGGCATAGAAACAGAATGGTGGATCAATGGAATCGAACAGAAGACCCAGAAATAAACCCACACACTTACGGACAGCTGATTTTTGACAAAGATGCCAAAACCATACAATGGAAAAAAGATAGCATCTTTAACAAATGGTGCTGGTCCAACTGGATGTCTACATGTAGAAAAATGCAAATAGATCCATACTTATCACCCTGCACAAAACTGAAGTCCAAGTGGATCAAAGACCTCAACATAAAACCAGACACATTAAATAGGCTAGAAAAAAAAGTGGGGAATATCCTAGAACTCATTGGTACAGGAGAAAACTTCCTGAACAGAACACCAACAGCACAGGCTCTAAGAGCAACAATCAATAAATGGGACCTCATGAAATTGAAAAGCTTCTGTAAAGCAAAGGACACCGTCATCAAAACAAAGCGACTGCCTACAGATTGAGAAAGAATCATCACCAACCCTTTATCTGACAGAGGACTCATATCCAATATATATAAAGAACTAAACAAGCTGAAAAGCAACAAACCAAGTAATCCACTTAAAAAATGGGGAACAGAGCTAAAGAGAGAATTCTCTGCAGAGGAATATCGAATGGCAGAGAAGCCCTTAAAGAAATGCTCAACCTCATTAGCCATTAGGGAAATGCAAATCAAAACAACCCTGAGATTTCACCTTACACCCATCAGAATGGCCAAGATGAAAATCTCAAGGGACAACACATGCTGGAGAGGTTGTGGAGAAAGGGGAACCCTTCTCCACTGCTGGTGGGAATGTAAACTGGTACAACCACTCTGGAAATCAATCTGGCGCTTTCTCAGACAACTAGGAATAGCGCTTCCTCAAGATCCAGCCATACCACTCCTAGGCATATACCCAAAAGAGGCGCAAGTACACAACAAGGACATTTGTTCAACCATGTTTGTAGCAGCTTTATTTGTAATAGCCAGAAGCTGGAAACAACCCAGATGCCCCTCAACTGAAGAATGGATGCAGAAACTGTGGTACATCTATACAATGGAGTATTACTCAGCAATGAAAAATAAGGAAAACATGAAATTTGCAGGTAAATGGTGGGACCTGGAAAGGATCATCCTGAGTGAGTTGACCCAGAAGCAAAAAGACACGCATGGTATATACTCACTCATATAAACATACAATATAGAATAAACCCACTAAAAGCTGTACATCTAAACAAACTAAGCAAAAGAGAGGACCCTAACTAAAATGTTCAATCCCGATCCTGAAAGGCAAAGAGGATGGACATCAGAAGAAAACGAAAATAGGAAACAACCTCGGAACCCGCTACAGAGGGCCTCTGAAAGCCAGAAGAAAACAGGAAACAACCTTGAAACCTGCCACAGAGGGCCTCTGAAAGCTTCTGCAGTATAGACTGTCAAAGCAGATGCTGAGCCTGATGGCCAACTGATGGGCAGAGTGAATGGAATTTTATGTAAGAAGTGGGAAATAGTAAGAGCTGAAGGGAACGGGAACTCCACAAGCAGAGCAACAGAACAAGATATTTTGAACACAGGGAACTTCCCAGAGACTCATACTCCAACCAAGGACTATTTGTGGAGATGACCTGGAACCCCTGCACAGGTGTAGCCCCTGGCAGTTCAGTGTCCAAGTGGGTTCCATAGTAATGGGAAGAGGGACTGCCTCTGACATAATCTGATTGGCCTGCTCGTTGATCACTTCCCCCTGAGGGGGGAGTAGCCTTACCAGGCCACAGTAGAGGACAATGCAGCCACTTTTGATGAGAACTGATAGACTAAGAAAAGAAAGAAGGAGAGGAGGACCTCCCCTATCAGTGGACTTGGGGAGTGGCATGCATGCAGAAAGGGGAGGGAGGGTGGGATCGGCAGGGGAGGAGGGAGGGGCTCATGGGGGGATACAAAATGAATAAAGTGTAATTAATAAAAAAAAATAAAAGATTTAAAAAAAATGTGAGTAAGAACAATACTGTTGCATTATCCTACTAGACTTAGCTTGTGTTTTCCATGTGGTATATGCAGCGTGATCTAACTGATGACACAACATCCTCTTAAGTGAAGCAGAGGTGCTTCTTAGGGACACCGCATTGTGTTCCCAAGCGCTGTTGCGCTTTCCAAGTGGGTCCCAGTGATGTTGCATTGGCATCCATGACTGGAGTTTTCACTACACTGAATATTTTGCTAGTCTGCGGATGTTTACTTTCCTCTATAAAAAAATCAAAATAAAACTATTTCAATGTTTCTATAATGTTGAACTGTATTTCCCATTTAGATTAATGTCAATGGATTGGTGTTGAGTTTACATTATAAACTTAGAGAGGGGCAATGAGGAGATGAGGGAAGGAGGGTGGGATTGGGTGGAAATGAGGGAGGGGGCTACAGCTGGGACAAAGAGTAAATAAACTGTAATTAATATAAAAATAAAAATTATAATAAAATTTTTTACTTAACATTTGGATGTTTGTGTATGAATGTGGTGTCTTTCTCTGTAAAGGTGGTCTCTGGTTTATAACTTATTTAGTTTACTCTTGAAACATAAATGGGGAGATGTTTTCCCTTTTTATGTAGTAACTGAGATTGCATAAAATCAATGTATCTGATATGTGGCCACTGATAAACCATGCATTAAACTTTTCTCTCTCTTTCTTTTTCTTTTATTTATTGGAGTAAGAAGGAAAATGAGATCAATTTGTAATTATTACAAAAACATTCAATTGTTCTTTCCTCTAAAGTCAACAGCAGTTTACATATTCTATGTGCTTTCTAGCTACATAGAGTGCTTTCATTGAGAAGCTCACAGGAACGGTAATCTTGTTGCTTCCGTGTGCCCTTCTTTAAATGGTTTCTGTCAGGCATTTGGGCTCAGTGATGAAAACATGACTAAAAATTTAACATATGGTCTATTCTGCCATGAGTAAAATATGCTTATATATTGGACACATGTCCATCACAGTTGTTTTCATTTTATGGAGGATATTTACTTGTGTTCAAATAAATCATTGATACAGTGCTCTGAAACCATTTTGTACATAGAAACTACTACATAGTCTTCACTTTATGAAATATAGTAAAGTAAATTTAGCTGGACGTTCTTCAGACCTAGTCTAGAGTTCAAGGACTGGTGAGTGGTACAGACTAATCTGGAGTTCAGACAGGAAAATATGGTTTCCTGGATGGGCTAGGAATTGCTAGAAAACTCATGCACAGAATAGTAAAGAATCTAGAAGCTTCAGATTCTCTAGTACTGTCTACCTGAATTATCACACAACAAACAGCAGAGTATAGTTCAGTAAACATTTCTGCCATTCAATATATTTTCAAAAGTATTGAGCTGAACTAATAGTGGCCTCAAATTCTCTTAATCAATTACAGACCGTGTGACTCAATCAGGTAATCACTTTTTACTTCTATTCATAGTGCTGCCCTTTGACAAGAAAGTCAGCATTAACTGACAGTACAGCTCTAATCTTTCACTAACTCTATGGGTGTTTATATGAACGTAATCACAACTTTGTGGTGGAAGCATTAAGAAACAGGACATTTTCCATAGAGCATCATATTTGCAAAAACAATAAAATATGACATAAACAGCCCCAAAGCTAGATTCCCCAACAGACAAATTATTAAGGAATACATCTTATGAGCTACCCTTTATCTGGCACCCTATAATGCCTTGTGGGTACGGAACTGTTTGCATGGCTTTTTCCAGGAATAAGGGACACCTTGCCCTGTTTGTTCTGTAACAATTGAAGTGTCTCCAAACTTCAACTGATGAGAATTCCAGAGATTCTGGGCTGCCATGGAAAAGCTGAACTGTCCCATAACACATCTGAACCAAGATTTCAAACAGGAAAAAGCACAATGATCTTTGAGACTGAGTACTCTCCCATACAAGTTGTGCAGATGTCCCTGCAATGTCCGACATTGCAGGGAGAGATGGGAGAACCGGTAATGTTCTGGGGACTTGTGGAATCTTTCATTTGCAAATAACTCTCTGGTACTATATATAAGAAGACAAGAGTCTGCTTTATTAAGCAAGGAATAAGTGTCTAAACAGTAACTGCTCCTTTTATAAATATTCTTATGTTTTTAATTTATTGTGTTTTTAATCTATTATGTTTTTAATCTATTGTATTGTGCTTTCAGGCTTCCTGACTCTGTACTCTATGACCTTAATTATTCAGGGTTCTTCTTGGTATCGGTAAGTTAACCTATCTTAAAAGGAATCTGTGATGATACAAAAAAATAGCTCCAAAATGAAATAGAGAATGGGAGCGCAGCTTGGTTATGGGGCCTAACATGTAAAAGGGTCTAGGTTTGATCTTCAGTACTGAATAAAAGGAAGAAAAGAAGAGAAAAGAAGAAGAAGAAGAAGAAGAAGAAGAAGAAGAAGAAGAAGAAG
>NW_026591643.1:5936257-5985640 GCF_907164565.1 Psammomys obesus | reverse complement strand
GAAGAAGAAGAAGAAGAAGAAGAAGAAGAAGAAGAAGAAGAAGAAAATGAGGATGGGTTGAAGAAAGGGTAAGGCCAATAGGAGATTGAGAACTAATAAAAGGCAAAAAGAAAAGGAAAAAGAGGGGAGAAGACAAAGGGAGAATCACATAGGCCTCAATTTGGAAGAATTCCTTTTGGGTTAATATCCTTCTACCATCTAGAAACTCTCAAAGAGTTTTGGACAAAAATATGTGAATTGTTCTCTTTTAGCTAATTCCAGAGAATTTTGTTTCTTATGCTGGGCTTAACATTTAATAACTGGTTTCTCCACATTCCATCTGACAAAATAACTACATACTACTCTGATTTACAGTGAGGAGGGCATGGGTAAATTTTAGAACATTCTCATGATCTCAGTGAAAAAAAATATATATATATATATATTTAATAATAGGTAATCTTGTTTTCTACCTTAATCAATTTTTGGGGGGGTAAATGGAACTCTTTTTAGAAAGACCTGTAAGATTCATATTTCTTTCCCTTCCTTCACACATTCCAGTTTATTTCCAGACTTGGATATTCCAAATGTTATAGAATGAAACCTTTAATAGCACTGGATCTCTCCTATCATTGGAGAGGGGCATGGAAGAAAATGAGGGTGGGATTGGGAGGGAATGAGAGAGGAGGCTACAGCTGGGATATGAAGTGAATAAACTACAATTAATATAAAAACATTTAAAATATCAAAAATATTTTATTCTCAAGATCCAGCTATATTACTCCTAGGCATATATCCAGAATATGCTTAAGTATACAACAAGGACGTTTGTTCAAACATGTTAATAGCTTTCTTATTTGTAATAGCCAGAATCTGGAAACAACTCAGATGTCCCTCAAATGAGGAATGCATACAGAAATTGTGGTACATTTACACAATGAAATACTACTCAGCAGTTAAAAACAAGGAAATCGTGAAATTTGCAAAATGGTGGGAACTAGAAAAGATCACCCTGATTGAGGTATCCAAGAAGCAGAAAGACACACATAGTATATACTCACTTATAAGTGGATATTAGACATATGACATAAGATAAGCATACTAAAATACCTAAAGAAGCTAAGCAAAAAGGAGGAGCCTGGGTAAGATGATCAATCCTCACTCAGAAAGTCAAATATAACAGAAGAGGGAGAAAATAGGGGACAGGACAGGAGCCTACCCACAGAGGGCTTCTGAAACACTCTTCTTAGTAGGGTATCAAAGCAGATGGTGAGACTCATAGCCAAACTTTGGGCAGAGTGCAGGGAATCTTATGAAAGAAAGGGGAGATAGAAAGACCTGGAGGGGACAGGTCCAGAAGGAGAGCAACAGAACCAAAAAATCTGGGCCAAGGGGTCTTTTCTGAGACTGACACTCCAACCAAAAACCATGCATGGAGATAACCTAGAACCCCTGCACAGATGGAGCCCATGGCAGTTCAGTGTCCAGTGGTTTCCCTAGCAATGGGAACAGGGGCTGTCTCTGATAAGAACTCAGTGGCTGGCCCTTTGATCACCTCCCCCTGAGGGGGGAGCAGCCTTACCAGACCACAGAAGAAGACAGTGCAGCCAGTCCTAGTGAGACCTGATAATCTGGGGACAGTGGGGAGGGGAGGAGGACCTCCCCTATCAGTGGACTTGGAGAGGGGCATGGGAGGAGATGAGGGATGGAGGGTGGGATTAGGAGAGGATGAGAGACTGGGCTAGAGTTGGGATACAAAGTGAATAAACTATAATTAATAAAAAATTAATTTAAAATATATTTTATTATGTATACAGTGTTCTTCCTAAATGACAGAGGAGGGCACTAGATCTCCTCACAAAGCCACCATGTGGTTGTTGGGAATTTAACTCAGGACCTTTGGAAGAGCAGTCAGTGCTCTTAATCTATGAGCCATCTCTCCTGAGCAGATAGAGCAGAGATTGAGGGAATGCCCAACCTATGCCTGGCCTAGCCAAAGACCCACCATATTGGAGGGTGCCAACCCCTGACACTAGGAATGATAGTCTGCTAAGCATGCAGACAGGAGCCTGTTGGAGTTGTCCTCTGAGAGGCTCTACCCACCAGCACTTCAACACAGATGCTGAGATAGATGCACAGCCAAACATTGGTTGATGTACAGAGTCATGGATAATAGTGGAAGGGAAGAAAAAAATTATCCAGAAGTGACAGGAGCTTCACAAGAAAAATAACAGTCAACTAACCAGGGACCAGAGGGTTTTGCTGAGACTGAAGCATCAACCCAGGACCACACATGAGCTGTACCTAGGCCCCATACAAAGATGTAGCAGATGGGAAGCTTAGGCTTCAAGTGGGTCTTCCAGTAAGGGAAGTGGAGACTAAACTGGACATGGACTCACTTGCTAGCTTTTAGATCACTTTCCCCTGGCAGGACTAGCTTGCCAGGCCATATGAAAAGAAAACATGCTCAGTCCTGATGCAACTTGATGAGCTGGGCTAAATGGGAAAGGGTGCTCCTCTTTTCTGGGAAAAAAAAAAGAGGAGGGAGGACAGAAGAGGGTAGGACTGAGAGGGAAAGAGAGTAGGGGTTACAAGGATGTAAAGTGAATAAAATAAATAAATCTTTAAAAAGAAAACAGAAAAATCTTCAATAAAAAACTGTTTTGGGCTGATTCTGAAATAGGAAATAGACTGAAATCTGTGTTGTGTTTATAGCTTGGCTTCATCTGGCTATGACTTCTGATGCTGTATCTGGAAATTTCAAGGAGACCTCACATTTCTAGACAAGCAAGTCCTAGAATGGACAACGTCCTTCAATGAGGTTACCTAAGCTATGAGGGATGTGAGTTGGTTCTATGGGGAAATCATGTTGTTCATTTCAGGTCTGCCCTCCTTTCTCACATATTATTAGTTTTCAAAGAATGTGAGTCATTCAGCTATAGAGACAACTTTCTTCTACATCACTGACTGCTAAGACTTTAATTTTAATACCTTTTATTGTTTCCTATTTATGTAACAATGACACATCTTATTGATTATGAAATACTTCGATATTCTTGTGCAACTACACTCATGTACAGTGGGACATAAAGTTGCTTAGGCTGGGAGTACTTTGTAAAAAAAAATAAACATCCTCTTTACCTTTCTGGATAGGAATTGAGCATTTTAGCAAGAGTCCTCCCTCTTGATTAGTTTCTTTAGGTGTACAGATTTTAGTAGGTTTATCCTATATTGTATGTCTATATGAGTGAGTATGTACAATGTGCATCTTTCTGCTTCTGGGATAGCTCACTCAGGATGATCTTTTCCAGATCCCACCGTTTACCAGAAAATTTCATGATTTCCTTGTTTTTTTATTGCTGAGTAATATTCCATTGTGTAGATATACCACAATTTGTGCATCCATTCCTCCACTGAGGAGCATCTGGGCTGTTTCCAGCTTCTGGCTATTACAAATAAGGCTGCTACAAACATGGTTGAGCAAATGTCCTTACTGTGTACTTGAGAATCTTTTGGATATATGCCTAGGAGTGGTGTAGCTGGATCTTGAGGAAGCACTATTCCTAGTTGTCTGAGAAAGCGTGAGATTGCTTTCCAGAGTGGTTGTACAAGTTTACATTCCCACCAGCAGTGGAGGAGGGTTCCCCTTTCTCCACAACCTCTCCAGCATGTGTTGTCTCTTGAGCCTGACACAGTGGACCTCTGAAAGGCTCTGCCCTGCAGACTATCAATGCAGAGGCTGAGACTTATGGGCAACCTTTGGGCAGAGTGCAGGGAAACTTAGGAAAGAAGTGGGAAACAGTAAGATCTGGAGAGGACAGGAACTCCAATGAAGGCGTAAACTACTGCAATGACTAACGTGACAAAATGAACACTGGAATGATTATCCTGAAGAACAGTGAAAAGGAGGTCATTTGGGCATACTAAATATTAAATGTTTCTGATCTACCCATGCAGAAATGTCATATGACATATGTTTCACTTCCAAAATGACACCCATAAGCTAAACTGGAGGAGATAACCTTAGAAATACCAATGTGTAGCAGCTGATAGAGGAATGATATAATCTTTTACTGTTTCCCCTCTCCTCCTCCCCCTTGTCTTCTTCTTCCTATTCTTCCTTTGTTTTGAAAGAGGGACTCAAACTCTATTTCAGGATAGCCTGGAATTCACTGTGCAAGCCAAAGTGGCCTAGAACTCCTGTCAGTAATCTACCTTACCTTATCAAATGCCAGCATTACAGAAATAAATGACCACGTCTGGCTTAAGATGTGAGCCATTCATTGGTGCATGGGAAACCTACTAATGGAATAATCCTCAAACAATAATGACCCCACTTCCCTGCTAAAACTTTCTCAGTAATCAGCAGGATTCCTAAAGGCCCTCTAATCCTTTATGTTGAACTTTGGTTGGCTTGATCTTGTGTAGGACTTGTACAGGTAACCACAACTACCCTGATCGTAATGTCATATCCAGAAGACAGTGTTTATCAGTACTGCTCATTATTCTTCGGCTTACTTTTTTTTTTTTCTTGTATGATGCTTCCTAAACCATGGTGCTGCATTTATGGTTGAGTACTCTTCAGTCTCTCTCCCACCTTTTTGTTTGTTTGGTTGGTTTTTGTTTTGTTTTGTTTTTATTCATCTTAATTTTATTTGATTCAGTTTTTTATCAGTATTCAAGGTAAAGTTATTTTTCTTTGGTTTTGGTTTAATGTCATTATTTAATGTATGCACATAGGGAAAGTTGTAAATATAAAATGAATATTTTTCTCAATCTTGCTCATGTTACTTAAGGTCATTTTTTACTACCTTTATAAATCTTATCAGTGTCTCTACAAATAAAGGCACCCACAAAGCTTTTGTTTTATATCTCTTACTGCTACCGTAAAGAAAAGTATTCCAAACAATATCTGTTTATCTGAAAACTGCACATGTTTGGGTCTAATGATAAATATAATACAGTGGTTTTATGTCCAGAAAAAAACACTGTTATCACAAAAAAAGAAAATGGATTTTTAGTCTTCTTTCACCATGATTATCTTGTTTTGAACCTATAAAACTCTCCTTTAATATGCACATTTCTGTAACAACAGACACTGGCTAACACAAACATCAGCCTCCATTGGCACTATGGCTCTGAAAGTACCTGAAAATTATTTTTATAATTTTTATTTTATGGTAATTTTTCCTCTCTCTCCTCTCCCAAGTCTCTCCCTTTTACCTCCCCTCTCCTTCATAGCTATCCCCCTTCTCTTCCCCTCAGAGAAGAGCAGGCCTCCCAGGGACATCAACCAAACAAGGCATAACAAGCTATAATACCACCAGGCACTTACCATCACTGCAAGGCTGGGCAAAGCAACCCAGCAGGAGGAAAAGGGCCCACAAGTAGCTAAAAAAAAAAAGTCAGGGACAGAAGCTGCTCCCACTCTTAGGATTCTCACAAGAAAACCAAGCTTCTTAGCCATAATATATATGCAGAAGACTCCTATAGACTCCCTGATCTCTTAGATGCCCATGAATCCCATTCCATTGAGTCTTTGGGCTATGTTCTTCTGGTATTCCTGACCCCTCTGGTTCCTTTAATTTTTCCTCCCTGAGTTCTGCTTAATATTTGGATGTGGGACTCTGCACCAGCTTGGCATCAGTTGCTGGATAAAGTCTTTCTGGTCTCTTTGATAACAATTTTGTTAGACTCTGGATCTAGAACACTCTGCAGGTATGACAAACTGAAGGTCAAAGATTTTGTGGCTAGGTTGGTGTCCCACCTCTGCACTTGAAGCCTTGCCTGATTATAGAAGAGGACCAGTTTCAGCTCTGTGTCCCCCATTTCTAGGAGTCTTCTGTAGGCTTACTCTTGTTGATTCTATGGACTTTCCACTGCTCTGCGTTTCCACCTTGTCCCTCAAACACCCTCAGATTTCACTCATCTCTCCCGTTATTATTTTTTAATTTTCCTCACAATTTATTCATTATATATCCAGATTGAAGCCCCTCTCTCAGCTCCCAGTCTCACCCTCCTTCCCTCTTACCTCCATCCTCTTTCCCTAGTCCACTGAAAGGGGGAGTTCTCCACTGTCGCTCCCAATTTCACCTGGTCCCTCGTGTTCCCATCCCCACCTGTCTCCAGTCCACCAGCAAAATCAATTCTATTTCCCCTTCCCAGGGAGATCCTTGTGTCTCCACTTAAGCCTTCCTTGTCATTTAGCCTTTCTGGGCCTGTGGTTTTTAGCATGATTATCCTTTATTTAACAGCTAAACTACAATTATAAGTGAGTACAAACCATGTTTGTCTTTCAGAGCCTGGATTATCTCACTCGGGATGAGTTTTGTTTTCCTGATTGTATCCATTGAGCTCTCATTCTCTTAGTCTCACTTTGACCAATTAACATCTTAATGAAAATTTTAGATAAAGCAGGCAAAATGAAAGCACTTTCACACAAAAGTACAAGGTATGGGGATTTATATGATCAGTTAAAGGAATGGCAGACAGACTGAAATAAGGTAACAAGGAAGTTATTGAGAGTGATTAAATATACAGAGATGCTCAATCACCATGCCTTAAAAGTGGATGTAACGAACTATAGAAATGATCCCTGAAAGTATAGTCTTCTAACAGGACCTCAAGGGCAGGCTCTTTGACCTCCTCCCCCTGCCCCAGGGGAGAAGCAATCCTGTTAGGCCACAGAGGAAGACTTTGCAGCCAGCTCTGAAGATACCTGATAAAACAGGGTCAAATGAAAGGGGAGGAGGTCCTCTCTGATCAGTGGACTTGGAAAGGGGCAGGGAGGAGACTAGGAAGGGAGTGTGGGGTTGGAGAGGGAATGAGGGAGTGGGATACAGCTGGGACACAGAGCTAACAAAGTGTAACTAATGAGAAAAATAAAATTAAAAAAGAAAAAATAAAGTGGATGCAAGTATTCCTTTTCTTTGATAACCCAGATTGCTCAGCAATGAAATATCACATGTGCTTCTTTATTTCCAAGTTAGCATTAAATAAATCACTCTCCCGGAAGCCTACCAGGCCTGTATAGCTGTCACATAGGTATAGAAATACATATTTTGGTGGAGTATATGAGTAAAACAAAACATATGCTTGTTAAATATTATTGATATGCCAGGCCAATTCCAGGAAAAGTTCAATATTTAATCGTCAAAATATCAAAAAATCACAGATATGGAATGTGAGGTCTATAAAAGTAGAGCATGCACAAGAACACATAGGAAGATGGTAGAACAGTCACCATTCTGACCTCTGGTCCAATATTTCTATTGTCCTGAGATCTGTGCAGTCATGATGCCTCACAGTTG
The DNA here is from genome assembly GCF_907164565.1 of Psammomys obesus. Lineage (NCBI taxonomy): Eukaryota > Metazoa > Chordata > Mammalia > Rodentia > Muridae > Psammomys > Psammomys obesus. Next base: position 5,978,351 of record NW_026591643.1, on the reverse strand, counting down.
TCTCAACAGATAAAAGAACTAAAATCATAGTTTTTCACTGATAAGAACTTGTGACTAGAGAGGAGTTGTCAGAATGACCAAGCTCTTTTTCATAATTCTTAAGATACTGCAAAAAACATTACCACTTTAGTGGAAGTTCCTAAACACACATGGTCTTTTTCAAATGTTCACATTTTGCTGAACAAACTTATCCTGTTTACCACAAAAACCCAAAAGTTTTCAAAGATCTAAATACATATAAGTTCATTAAATGTTTAGACATGTTTCTTCTTTCTTGAGATTTATGCTTATATATACTCAGGGTTTCCAAGCTTTGGAATTCCCAGGAAATAAGATAGCTTATTTGGTTACAGTTCAGGGACAACATGACTAAAGAACAGTGTTTAGCTAATAACACAAACCTTGTTGTAGATGTTTTCGTTTTTTGTTGAGTACCTACGAAGAATTTTATTTAAATTACTGAAAATAATATTTATAGGGCTATCTTTTTCCATAGGTATTATAGAACCTAGTCTTCATTTTCACTTCATTATTTTAAATAACATAGCACCAAGCACAGTTCACATCACTTTCCAAATACTTCTATACTGTCCTCTGTGCACTGGGAGGCAGTTTGCTCTTGCTTACTGCAGAACATTGTCCCTGGCCCTGATCCCTCCCTCTACTCCTATTATCCTCTGATCTTTACGACACCATTATAATTTTGCTGTTTATATCAACAAAAGGCTTTGTAGTGTGTATAAATATCACCTAATTGCCACATTTGGTGAGTTCTAAGAAAGGTCTGAATTTGTCTGAATTTTATGCTCACTTGAAGATGGTGAAGGTAATCTGAGTAGATAAGTTATTTCAAGAATATAGTTTTAAAATTCTTAGTTAATAAATTTCAGGCATTTTTAATTGAGCTAGAATTAATTACATGATTATAATTCTCCTTTTCTTGTAATTAGTTTTGGAATGTCTCCAGTGATTACAGCATTTTGTGAGAACAACTTCAGTGCAGTGTTGTAGAGCCATGGGGAAGTTCTTGAATCAGGCTGGGACAGAGAGCTGGGTAAAGACTATGATCGACAGATCTTCTTGAAGGAAGCAATGCCTGGAGAATCATAAACAATGAATTAGAAGAGGAATATTTCAAGTGTTGAGAGTCCTATGAACAAATGCCTGCTAGTGTTAGACACAAAGATAATTCCAGGTTCTCTAAGGGAGCCAACTCTCTGAGACAGAAGGTGCTTTCTAGCCTCAAGAGAGGATGTTGGGTATTATCTCATATTTCAAAGCAATTTAACTTCTGACTTCAAATTATTGGTCTTCTATTCCAGTGCAAACTCTTTGTTGTGCATGTTTAGACTACATTCCGAGACTTTATTGGTGTTCAAAGTTCCTAGAAACATTCCACTTGTCTTAAGCACAATTCCTCAAACCAGGTGGCGGGGCAAGTCCAAGACCACCCTCTCCGTTAACGGGATTCCTTGAAGTTTGTTGCGAAATGAGCAAATCACTGAAGGCCTCTGGCCTTCTAAAGGGATGGGTTCTACTTTTTGTTATTTTAAAAATTCTTTCAAGCACCATTAATTTGACCCTCCTGGGAAATTCAAATGTACAGAACATCCTCTCTGTTTTCTCCCCTACTGCCTCATCTTCAAATTATTCTTGGCTTAGTCACTGAAAGACAATTTATGTTCTGTGTTAATACATGATGTAACTACTGAAGTACTTGAACTCTAAAGCATACCACATGAGTTCTAACCCTCTGTAAGCAAATTTAAGGGGCCTGGAGTGGGCTGCTCAACTTTGCATAAACAGCTGCCTAGTTTTGAGTTTACGTTTCTGTTCAGTGAAGGGTCAACCTGGCTGGGCTTTCAAACTTTTCCCATTCCTAACATTTAATATGTTGTTTTATAAATTTCTGGGGGAAAATTAAGTTTGTTGCAAAGTGTTTTCAAAACCTATGTGCTATCCAGGTGTATAATCTGAGAAAAACTAATTTCTCTAGTTATACCTTGATAAAGTCTTCAGTAAGTCTCCCACCCACTCCTGGTTCCTTCAGAAGGTAATAACTGCCTGGGCCCCTCCTGAAACACTCAGCTTATATCCAGTGAGGGTTCCTGTCCTTTCTTCCATGATGGCTCCTCAGTCGAAAAAAAAAAAAGCTTGGAAAAGCATCTCTTGAATGCTGAAGAGTGACAACCATTTTGACTATTAATATTTCAGCACTCTAACTCACTCCACAACTCCATAAGAACAGTTTGACACTGTTTATCTTTTCTACCATCTGAGGAAGTGTTTCAAGAACACCCAAGGGTGAAGATAAAAGGGTAAAACTCATTTATCCTTAAGGATGGCTAAGGGTTGGAAGTTTTTACTCCTATCTTGTTTTTAAACCTGTCAAGACCTTTTGTTTTCTCTAACAAGGGAGGTGTTAACAGTGTTGACATTTCTTCATTCTTGAGCTGGAAGATCACTCTTTTGAGAATAGATGATGGCATATACAAAATAGTCTCAGTTTAATCAGATGGCATAGTCTTCTCTCAGTTAATATTATGGACTAAATAACTACTGTACTGACTAGACAATGTGAGCTATCAGTCAGAGCCAAACTGTTAAATGAACTAATTTAAAGTATTATCTATTTCAAGTGAAATATTTGTACCCCCTTCCTTATTTGATTCCTATAATTGCTAATAAAGTAAATATTTTCATCCTAACTACTTACCCTATGATGTAACTGAATGTCTAAATAAGCTCTTATTTATTCACAATCTAGTGAGGAACTGCAAAAATTAAAATCCAGTCCTCTGGCTTAAATCCGTTTTGCTTTTCACTGGTCCTTCCTGAGTATTTATGAATAGTTGTCCTCCCCTAAAGTTGTTTTATAGAAAGATCTAAGACATTCAGTAGTCTCCCTATCGGGGTGCAAAAATGGAAAGAAAAACAGCAGCAGCGATAACCCATGCGAGGCTCCTCATTCTGCTCCTCATTCACTTGCAGTAGTGAATCAGAGAGTGGGGGGGGGGTCACTGTGCACTGGCCCAGACTGCAGAAGCTTAAGCACTTCTCGACATAAACTCTGTTCTTCATTCCCATGGAGCCATTCAATTGCTCATTTGCATATGCATGTATTCAGGATGTTGTCCAGCATAGGAAAACAGCCCAGGCCTGAAAGGATGATCTCACTCAGTCTGTGAATGGGATCTGGCAGAAACATCTCCCAGGGACTGTAATTACAAGGCCCTGGAAGCAGCAAATCAAGGCTGTATTAGCCATAGGATCCTTTAGAAGGTTGGGATGCCCTTGTGAGGCAAACTTCTGGATCATTTGTCTGTTAGTCTCTCCCAAACTTCCTCTATCTCACCTCCACTCTTTGTTTCCTGTCCAGAAATGGAAAGCAGCTTGGAATTCATCTTACTTGCATCAAGCAGAGCAATTTTACAAAGTATAAATCCAATCCAATCCAATCCCTGAAAGGACTGGCTGATTCAGATGTGTGAGCCCTGAACTGTCATGTCTGTAATGAAGGACATGGGATGGTAAAATGAAAACAAGCACAAGCCCTATGGTCAAGCTCTGGGTAAACTTAACCAACCGGTTTATGTTAGCTTCAGTTTGCTTATCTGAAAACTGGAGCAAACATATACCTTACAGAATAGTTGGAGTAATGAAATGCAGAATATAAATAGCACCTCTAGAGCTAGGCTCTATCCTGATTATAATCTCCAATGGAATCATCCAACAAATCATCTCACAGATGAGTATTACTACTAAAATATGATAAAGTTTTATGCTGCGTATATCCAACTCCACACCCTCCTTATCAGTTTGATATTAAATTGCTCTCACTTGTTCCTTCTCTATTTAGCCAGTTTCCACCTTTTTCAATCTTCAGTGGAAATATCATGTGGCGCACTTACTCGCCAAGACATTTGGCTTGTCATCTGAGTCCAACACAGGTTTCAGTGACTCTCCTAACTCAAGTCTAATAATCTATATGTCAATAAGTGTTATTCATTTCCTTGAAATTCCAAAATCAAGGGCTATCTGAATCTTTTCCCTTGCCCATGGACTCCAACAGCTGTGCTGGTATACACTAAAACCATTAAGTGAATAGATATGTGGATACTCTCCTTATTGTGGGGAAGATTAAAAACAAAACAAAACAAAACAAAACAGCAGGGCCTGAGGGTGCTGGAGGAATCAGATGACATCTGGAATGCTTACTGCAGCTTGTAGGCATTTCCAGTGTTCAGATGCTCCTGCCGCTTTCCAGCCAGGTCTTGTCCATAGGCATAAACTGTTCTGAGCAGCTTTGAGCAGCACCAACAGCAGGCTTTCCTCTGCTGCTCTCCACAGTAGACCAGAAGGGAGACTCCCTGCCTGTGAACCAACTTTTACTTTAGGCAGCATCTAGAAGCATGCCACAGAAGGTGAACTCCCTCTAAGTTCCTTTGAGGGGGCTGAAGGCACTACTTCCCCCAACATGATTTTTTTTTTGTCCGTGTCCAGGAAAGACTGTCTCTGGTATATCTTAGTCACCCATGATTCCTCAGGAAAACGTTTATCTTTCTCAAAGTGTGAGCCATTAGTTCACAGGTCTCCAAATCCCCTCGCTTAAAAAACCATTCTTATTTTTTTCTTCTTCCAATGTCTGTCCTCTTTGCCTTTCTGAGTGAGGACTGATCATCTTACCCAGGGTCTTCCTTCTTGCTTAACTTCTTTATGTGTCCAGATTTTAGTATGTTAATCTAATATTATCTGTCTAATATTCACTTAAAAGTGAGTATATACCATCTGTGTATTTCTGCTTTGGGGATGCCTCAGCTCAGAATGATTTTTTCTAGATCCCACCATTTGCTTGCATATTTCATGATTTCCTGTTTTTTTAATTGCTGAGTAGTATTCCATTGTGTAAATGTACCACAATTTCTGTGTCCATTCCTCCATTGAGGGACATCTGGGTTGTTTCTAGCTTCTGGATATTATAAATAAAGCTGCTATGAACATGGCTGAGCAAATGTCCTTGTGTACTTGAGTATATTTTAGATGTATGCCTAGAAGTGGTATAGCTGGATCTTGAGGAAGCACTATTGAAAACAGGAAACAGGACAGGATCCTACCACAGAGGGCCTCTGAAAGATTCTACCCAGCAGGGTATCAAGGCAGATGTTGAGGCTCATAACCAAATTTTGGGCAGACTGCAGGGAATCTTATGAAAAAAGGGTGAAATATTAAGACCTGGAGGAGACAGGAGCTCCACAAGGAGAGCAACAAAATGAAAAATTCTGGGCCCAGGGTTTTTTTCTGAGATTGAAATTCCAACCAAGGACCATTCATAGATATAACCTGGAACCCCTGCGCAGATGTAGCCCCTGACAGCTCAGTATTCAAGTGGGTTCTCTAGTAAGTGGAACAGAGAATATCTCTGACACGAACTCAGTGGCTGGCTCTTTGATCACCTCCCCCTGAGAGGGGAGCAGCCTTGCCAGGCCACAGAGGAAGACAATGCATCCAGTCCTGATGAGACTGGATAGTCTAGGGTCGGATGGAAGGGGAGGAGGACCTCCCCTATCAGTGGACTTGGGGAGGGGCATGGGAGGAGATGAGGGAAGGAGGGTGGGATTGGAAAGGAATAAGGGAGGGGCTACAGCCGGATACAAAGTGAATAAACTGTAATTATGATACAAAAATAAAAATTAAAATAAAAAACAAACCATTCTTAAATCTTTGTATTCTCATTTGACGCATGCAGCGTTGAGTTCTTATAGAGAGGGTAAAGCAGCAGAAATACTGGGCTAATTCTCGAGGTCTTACAAGGCTCACATATGTAGTCGATGAGAACCAGCCTCCACAAGGCAGGCACATGTCACTGCCTTTATCGAATGCTGTTTACGTTTTCCCAATTGTGGTATTGCTCATCAACTGTTTTCATGTACAGTGTCTGGGTAAACTGTGATTACAATCTAATCATCCGAGATAGTTTCAGGGAAAGCCATTCTAATTCCTGTAGGCTTAAATTTTTGGTATCGTTCACAACTTGTCTCTAAGCAGTACCACCTCCCATGGATGACACTGAAATTGCAGAAACAGGGCTGTGATTGATATCATGTGGCCCAAGAGCAAAAATATCATAAAAATCTGCCGAACTTTGGGTATAGAAATCTTTTATAATCATTAAGAGGCCCTGTGGATATCATTAATCTCTATTATTATTTCTTATTTGTCAAATATATGCTAATTAGTCTCCAGTAGAAAAGTTTTATAATTCTCTTTGTAATGAAAATAGGTAATTTACAAAAATGATAAAGTAACCATTTATTCTGTTATTGTGCTAGATGTTCATAATCATAATCTAATTTAATTTTATGATCACATGTGGGAAATTGCAATTTTGAAGCAATCTTTAAGAAATTAAACTTTTTGCAGTATCAGTGTTCCAGAGCCCATACCTATCAGTGTCATATGTAGTGCTTCTACCATTAACAAGAACAGGATGTAAAGAAGGGGTTTTCTCAAGGATCTCAGCTTTTTCAAGGCTTTGGAGCTAATAGCTTCTTACAGAAAACAATAGTGAATTATGAAATCGGCTAATTTCCAGATGCATAATCAGGCATAAATTTAACCCATCAACATTTTATCACGAATGGGAGAGGATCAATAGCCATGAATAGTTTTTGGGGAACTGGGTGTAATTATTCTCTGTGTTGTAATCACTAATAAGCTGTCCTTCCTCCACTAAAGAAACTCCCACACAAACATGAATAAATAACTCTTACAAGCTACATAAACTAGGTGAGCTACGCAAAGAGACATAAGAATGGAAAGGAGAGTTATCGAGAGGAAGAAGTATAGCTAGAGAGAAAGGGTGATGAGGGGTGGAAATTGGGTAGGGTTAAAATGACTAAAAATTTATTCTGTTAATGTGTTAAACTGTGAAACTTGTTTTTTGTTTTATTTTGTTTTGTTTTTCAAGACAGGATTTTTCTGTGTGGACCTGGCTGTCCTGTCATATAACTTTCTCTGTAGACCAGGCTGGCCTCAAACTCCTAGAGATCTGCTTGCCACTCCCTCCCTAGTGTTGGGATCAAAGGTATGTGCCACTAAACAATGTTTTTGTTCAAGCAATACTGGAAACATTTCTACATAAGTGTCAAGATACTTTCTTCATTACATTACAATACAGGTTATTATATTGATATACCACAACTGGTTTTGCAGATTTGAAATTGAATTTGCTAATTTTCTATTTCAAAACAAGGGAAAACGTAATAAGCGCAGGTAAGCATTACCTTTCTACACCTAAGCACATCAGAGGGATCTCTGTTCTTTGAATCAAAAGCTGCATGCTTGAAGACATGAACAATAACAGCACAGAAAGCTCTGATGATACTGTCAGAGTCACTGGATTGAAGGCTTCAGCACCTTATACAAAATACACAGAAATGTGGGAACTTTGTTAAGAAATAATAAGTTTTGTTTGTTTGTTTGTTTTTGTTTTTTTATTACAGGCTTTTCCATGAATACACTGGAAAAACACTGAAGGGATACCTCTGTTCAAAGGCAATATTCAAAGTCCATAAAAAAAAATACATGGTTATTGTCAGTTTTGATTCAGTCAGATTTGATTTGAAGAACTTATGCAAATACCTACTACTCACTAATTACTGAAACAATGAAGTAGACCTTTAAACAGTCACATATGTCAAAGAATAGTTCCTTTAAAAATAGTTTGGAATAGTCATCAAGAAATGGGGCAGTTTGCAGCCCTCATCTACCAATACCAACCATCTTTCAGGAAGAAGTGAGGAAACTTCCTTTCTTGAAGAGTAGCTGGCTTATACATCTAGGGGAATGGCTTAATGGGTAAAGTGCTCACTGTATGAGGATCTAAATGCAGATTCCCAGAACCCACCTGTATTAGCTAGGGTTCTATAGAGTAACACAACTTATAAAATGAATCTCTCTCTCTCCTCTCTTTCCATCTCTCTAGATAGATAGATAGATAGATAGATAGATAGATAGATAGATAGATAGATGATAGAGAGATTATAAGGAATGATTTAGAGGCTACATTCCAGCTAATCCAATAATGGCTGCCTATAAATTCCAAGAATCTAGTAGTTGCTAGTCCTTAAGGCTGGATGTCTTGTGTTGTCTTTAGTATACGCTGGGATCTCAAAGAAATAGGCTTCAGTGCCTATTGGATTGGATGTGCTAACAAGACAAGGGCAAGACAGCATGAGCAAAATCTTCCTTTTCCCGTGTCCTTATATCCATGACCTCATATAGGCTTCCAGAAGAAGGTGTAATGCAGATTAAAGGTATGTCCTCCAGCCTTAAGAGTGCAGGGAATCTTAGGAAAGAAGGGGAAGATAGAAATAGCTGGAGGGGACAGGAGGTCTACAAGAAGAGCAACAGAACCAAAAAATTCTAGACACAGGAGTGTTTTCTGAGACTGATACTCCAACCAAGGAACATGCATGGAGATAACCTAGAACCCTTAGTCAGATGTAGCCCTTGGCAGCTCAGTATCCAAGTGGGTTCCGTAGTGATGGGGAACAGGGACTGTCTCTGACATGAACTGATTAGCCTGTTCTTTGATTACTTCGCCCTGGTTCTGGGTCAACTCACTTAGGATGATCTTTTCTACTCCCACCCATTTGCCTGAAAATTTCATGATATTCTTGTTTTCAATAGCTGAACAGTATTCTACTGTATAAATGTACTACAATTTCTTTATCAATTCTTCAGTTGAGGGTCAACCACTTTGAAATCAATCTAGCACTTTCTCAGAGAACTGGGAATAGTGCTGCTCTACCAGACCCAGCCATACCACTCCTGGGCGTATACCCAAAAGATGCTCCACCACACAGCAAGGACGTGTGTTCACATATGCTCATAGCAGCTTTTTTCATAATAGCCAGAAACTGGAAACAACCTACATGTCTCTCTGGGCATATATCTTTACCAGAGACATGAAATTACCCACTTCTCAATTTTTTGTTGAAATTAACTTATGGATTAAAAAACAAAGCTTCCTTGTAGACTGCTATTCTTCCCTATATCACTCCAGCATGCTCCTACCTCAACAATAGTCTGCTTTACATTTTTGGTTTTTGCAGGAACTCCAGGACATATACTTACATCTGAAGATTTGAAGCTAGCAGCTTAAGATGAGAGAAAACATGTGACAGGGTCTGGGTTACCTTATTCAATATGATGTTTCTAATTCCATCTCCTTATCTGCAAAATTCATTATTTCCTTTCTTCTTTACCATAAAATAGTATTCCATACTCTGTTATGTACTTGGTTTTCAGCATCTGTTTTTTGATTGAAGAGGATTTACATTTTTGTTTGTTTGTTTGTTTGTTTGTTTTCATTTGTAGCTATTATGAATAGAGCAGCATTGAACATGGTTGAGCAGGTATGTTTAATGTAGATGTATAATATGTCAATAAGTGGTCAATATTCTATTGCTGCAAAGAGACACCATGCATATGGCAACTCTTTTAAAGGAAAGCATTACTGTTTCAACACATTATAAGTATGGCAGAAATTATGGTGGTGTGCAGGCAGACATGGTGCTGGAGGAGGAATTGAGGTTTCTATATTCAGGTACTTAGGTAGCTAACTAGTCGTCTGGGACTAGTTTTGGTTTCTGCAAACCCTACTCCCAAGGACATACTTCCAACAAGGTCACACGTAGTCCAAGAAGAACATATCTCTTAATCTCTCATGTAGAGTCGTTTCAAAAAAACACGCATCCAAATATCTGAACCTATGGGGGCTATCCTATTCAAACCATCATAAATGGTATAGTTGGATCATATGATATACTTATTTTCAACCTTTTGAGAATTCTCTATATTGACTTTCATTATAGCTGTACCAATCAATTTTCAATCTCACCACAGTGATGGTTCCCTATTCCTCTGCATCTTCTCCAGCATTTTTCATTGATCTTTGCCATTCTGACTAAGGTAAGACAAAAATCCAAGTGTTGGATTGATTTGCATTTCCCTAGTTGCTAAAGACAGTGTACATTTTGAGCTATTTCTTAGATATTTTTCTTGTTTGGAGAATTCTCTGTTAAGATCTCTAACTCATTTTCCAAAAATGTATATATATATTATATAATATATATTTCTGTTATATATTTTAATGATCCATTTGCTGTTAGTTTTTGTGACAGGTGATGAATACAGATTTAATATAATAATTATATTATATTAATATATTATATGTAATATATTATATACAATTATATTATACATTTAATTAATCATCTGTCAAATATATACCTGGTAACTATTCTCTCTCTTTTTGTGGGCTTCCCTTTCTTTTTTTTAAAATATTTTTATTAATTACACTTTATTCATTTTGTATCCCCCCATAAGCCCCTCCCTCCTCCCCTCCCAATCCCACCCTCCCTCCCCTTTCTGCATGCATGCCACTCCCCAAGTCCACTGATAGGGGAGTTTTTCCTCTTCTTTCTGATCTTAGTCTATCAGTTCTCATCAAAAGTGGCTGCATTATCCTCTACTGTGGCCTGATAAGGCTGCTTCCCCCTCAGGGGGAGGTGATCCACGAGCAGGCCAATCAGATTATGTCAGAGGCAGTCCCTCTTCCCATTACTATGGAACCCACTTGGACACTCAACTGCCATGGGCTACACCAGCAGGGGTTCCAGGTCATCTCCATGAATAGTCCTTGGTTGGAGTATGAGTCTCTGGGAAGTTCCCTGTGTTCAAATTATCTTGTTCTGTTGCTCTGCTTGTGGAGTTCCTGTCCCCTCCAACTCTTACTATTTCCCACTTCTTACATAGAATTCCATTCACTCTGCCCATCAGTTGGCCATCACGCTCAGCATCTGCTTTGACAGTCTATACTGCAGAAGCTTTCAGAGGCCCTCTGTGGCAGGTTCCAAGGTTGTTTCCTGTTTTCTTCTGGCTTTCAGAGGCCCTCTGTAGCAGGTTCCGAGGTTGTTTCCTATTTTCTTTTTCTTCTGAAGTCCATCCTCTTTGCCTTTCAGGATGGGGATTGAACATTTTAGTTAGGGTCCTCTCTTTTGCTTAGTTTGTTTAGATGTACAGATTTTAGTGGGTTTATTCTGTATTGTATGTTTATATGAGTGAGTATATACCATGCGTGTCTTTTTGCTTCTTGGACAACTCACTCAGGATGATCCTTTCCAGGTCCCACCATTTACCTGCAAATTTCATGATTTCCTTATTTTTCATTGCTGAGTAATACTCCATTGTATAGATGTACCACAGTTTCTGCATCCATTCTTCAGTTGAGGGGCATCTGGGTTGTTTCCAGCTTCTGGCTATTACAAATAAAGCTGCTACAAACATGGTTGAACAAATGTCCTTGTTGTGTACTTGCGCCTCTTTTGGGTATATGCCTAGGAGTGGTATGGCTGGATCTTGAGGAAGCGCTATTCCTAGTTGTCTGAGAAAGCGCCAGATTGATTTCCAGAGTGGTTGTACCAGTTTACATTCCCACCAGCAGTGGAGAAGGGTTCCCCTTTCTCCTCAACCTCTCCAGCATGTGTTGTCCCTTGAGTTTTTCATCTTGGCCATTCTGATGGGTGTAAGGTGAAATCTCAGGGTTGTTTTGATTTGCATTTCCCTAATGGCTAATGAGGTTGAGCATTTCTTTAAGTGCTTCTCTGCCATTCGATATTCCTCTACAGAGAATTCTATCTTTAGTTCTGTTCCCCATTTTTTAAGCGGATTACTTGGTTTGCTGCTTTTCAGCTTGTTTAGTTCTTTATTGTCAGATAAAGGGTTGGTGATGATTCTTTCCCAATCTGTAGGCAGTCGCTTTGTTTTGATGACGGTGTCCTTTGCTTTACAGAAGCTTTTCAATTTCATGAGGTCCCATTTATTGATTGTTGCTCTTAGAGCCTGTGCTGTTGGTGTTCTGTTCAGGAAGTTTTCTCCTGTAACAATGAGTTCTAGGGTATTCCCCACTTTTTTTTAGCCAATTTAATGTGTCTGTTTTTATGTTGAGGTCTTTGATCCACTTGGACTTCAGTTTTGTGCAGGGTGATAAGTATGGATCTATTTGCATTTTTCTACATGTAGACATCCAGTTGGACCAGCACCATTTGTTGAAGATGCTATCTTTTTTCCATTGTATGGTTTTGGCATCTTTGTCAAAAATCAGGTGTCCGTAAGTGTGTGGGTTTATTTCTGGGTCTTCTGTTCGATTCCATTGATCCACCATTCTGTTTCTATGTCAGTACCATGCAGTTTTTATAACTGTTGCTCTATAGTACAGCTTGAGATCAGGGATGGAGATACCTCCAGAAGATCTTTTATTGTAGAGGATTGTTTTAGTAATTCTCGGTTTCTTGTTATTCCATACGTAGTTGAGAATTTTTCTTTCCAGTTCTGTAAAGAATTTTGTTGGCAATTTGATGGGAATTGCATTAAATCTGTAGATTGCTTTTGGTAAGATGGCCATTTTTACTATGTTAATCCTGCCAAGCCATGAGCATGGGAGATCTTTCCATCTTCTCATATCTTCCTCTAATTCTTTCTTCAGAGACTTGAAATTTTTTTCATACAAGTCTTTGACTTGCTTGGTTAGGGTTACACCAAGGTACTTTATGTCATTTGTGGCTATTGTGAATGGTGTTGTTTCTCTAATTTCTTTCTCAGCCCTTTTGTCTTTTGTATACAGGAGTGCTACTGATTTTTTTGAGTTAATTTTGTATCCGGCCACTTTGCTGAAGGTGTTTATCAGCTGTAGGAGTTCCCTGGTAGAGTTTTTGGGGTCACTCATATATACTATCATATCATCTGGAAATAGTGATAATTTGACTTCTTCCTTTCCCATCTGTATCCACTTGATCTCCTTCAACTGTCTTATTGCTCTAGCAAGGACTTCCAGCACTATGTTGAAGAGATATGGAGACAGTGGGCAGCCTTGTCTTGTCCCTGATTTCAGTGGGATTGCTTTAAGTTTCTCTCCGTTCAGTTTGATGTTGGCTATAGGCTTGCTGTAAATCACCTTTACTATGTTTAAATATGTGCCTTGTATCCATGATCTCTCCAGTACTTTAAACATGAATGGATGTTGGATTTTGTCAAATGCTTTTTCAGCATCTAGGGAGATTATCATGTGGATTTTTTTCTTTCAGTTTGTTAATATGGTGGATCACATTGATGGATTTCCGTATATTGAACCACCCCTGCATACCTGGGATGAAGCCTACTTGGTCATAGTGGATAATATCTTTGATGTGTTCTTGGATTCGGTTTGCAAGTATTTTGTTAAGTATTTTTGCATCAATGTTCATAAGGGAGATTGGCCTGAAATTCTCTTTCTTTGTTGAGTCTTTGTGAGGTTTAGGTACCAAGGTGACTGTGGCTTCATAGAATGAGTTTGGTAATGTTCCTTCTGTTTCTATTTTGTGGAATAGTTTGAAGAGAATTGGAGTTAGCTCTTCTTGGAAGGTCTGGAAGAATTCTGCGCTGAAGCCATCTGGACCTGGGCTTTTTTTGGATGGGAGATTTTTGATGACTGCTTCTATTTCTTTGGGGGATATGGGACTATTTAATTGATTTACCTGGTCCTGATTCAGCTTTGGTAAGTCAAATCGATCAAGAAAATTGTCCGTTTCATTTAGGTTTTCAAATTTTGTTGAGTATAGACTTTTGAAGTAAGTCCTAATGATTGTTTGGATTTCCTCAGTGTCTGTAGTTATGTCCCCCTTTTCATTTCTGATTTTGTTGATTTGGGTGGTGTATCTCTGCCTTTTAGTTAGCTTGGCTAAGGGTTTGTCGATCTTGTTGATTTTCTCAAAGAACCAGTCTTGGTTTCATTGATTCTTTGAATTGTTTTATTTGTTTCTAATTGATTGATTTCAGCCCTGAGTTTGATTATTTCCAGCCGTCTACTCCTTTTTGGTGTGTCTGCTTCTTCTTTTTCTAGGGTTTTTAAGTGGGCCATTAAGTTGCTTGAATGAGCTGTCTCGAATTTCTTCTTGAAGGCACTTAGTGCTATGAACTTTCCTCCACTGCTTTCATTGTGTCCCACAAGTTTGGGTATGTTGTGTCTTCATTTTCATTGAGTTCTAGAAAGGCTTTAATTTCTTTCTTTATTTCTTCCCTGACCCAGCTGTCATTTAGTAACAAGTTGTTCAGTTTCCATGTGTGTGTAGGCTTTTTGCTATTTCTGTTGTTGTTGAAGTCCAGCTTTATTCCATGGCGATCAGACAGGATACAAGGGATTATTTCAGTCTTCTTGTATCTGTTGAGGCCTGCTTTGTGACCAACTATATGGTCTATTTTGGAGAAGGTTCCATAAGTTGCTGAGAAGAAGGTAAATTCTTTTGTGTTTGGGTGTAAAGTTCTGTAAATGTCTGTGAGGTCCATTTGATTCATGACCTCTGTCAGAGTTATTGTTTCTTTGTTTAATTTCTGTTCTGTTGACCTGTCCTTTGTTGAGAGTGGGGTGTTGAAGTCTCCCACTATTAATGTGTGGGGATCTATATGTGGCTTAAATTTTATCAATGTTTCTTTTACAAATGTGGGTGCTCTTGTATTTGGAGCATAGATGCTCAGGATTGTGATGTCTTCCTGGTGGAATTTTCCCTTGATCAGTATGAAGTGTCCTTCCTCATCTCTTTTTATTAATTTTGGTTGAAAGTCTATTTTATCAGATATTAGAATGGCTACTCCTGCTTGTTTCTTGGGTCCATTTGCTTGGAAAGTCGTCTTCCAACCTTTTACCCTCAGGTAATGTCTATCTTTGTGTCTTAGGTGTGTTTCTTGTATGCAACAGATTGCTGGGTTTTGTTTACGTATCCCTTCTGTTAATCTGTGTCTTTTTACTGGAGAGTTGAGTCCATTGATGTTGAGAGAGATTAATGACCAGTGGCTGTTAGATCCTTTGATTTTGATGTTGGCTGTGTTCATAAGTTTGTGTGCTTGGTTGCTTTTTGTTTTGCTGTAGTAAGGTTAATTATTTCCTGTGTTTTCTTGATAGGAGCTAATTTTCTTGGGTTGTATTTTCCCTTCCAGTATCTTCTGTAATGCTGGATTTGTGTGTAGGTATTGTTGAAATTTGTTTTTGTCATTGAATATCTTGTTTTCTCTGTCTATGAGGACTGAGAGTTTTGTAGGGTATAGTAGCCTGGGTTGACATCTGTGTTCTCTTAGGGTTTGCATGATATCTGTCCAGGCCCTTCTGGCTTTCATAGTTTCTGTCGAAAAGTCAGGTGTGATTCTAATGGGTTTGCCGTTATATGTTACTTGGCCTTTTTCCCTTGCAGCTTTTAGTATTTTTTCTTTGTTCTGTATACTTACTGTTTTGATTATTATGTGGCGGGAGGATTTTCTTTTCTGGTCAAATTTCTTGGGTGTTCTGTAGGGCTCATGTATCCTTATTGGCTTCTCCTTTAACTTGGGGAAATTTTCTTCAATGATTTTGTTGAAAATATTTTCTGGGCCTTGGAGAAGGGAGTCTTCTTTTTCCTCTATTCCTATTATTCTTAGATTTTGTCTTTTCATATTGTCTTGGATTTCCTGGACGGTCTGTGTCAGGAATTTTTTGGATTTAACATTTTCTTTGAAGATACGTCGATTTCTTCCATTGTATCTTCTACACCTGAGATTCTTTCTTCCATTTCTTGTATTCTGTTGGTTATGCTTACCTCTGTAGTTCCTGTTTTCTTTCCTAAATTCTTCCTCTCCATTATTTCCTCCATTTGTGTTTTCTTTAATTTTTCTAGTTCTATCTTCAGGTCTTGAGTTGTTTTGTTTACTTCCTTCACCTGTCTGCTTGTATTTTCCTCTTTTTCTTTTAGTTCCTTCAACTCTGTCTCTTTGATTTCTTTCAGTGATTTAAGTGTTTCTTCTCTGAAGGCCACAAGCTGTTTGGTTGCATCTTCCCGTATTTCTTCACGGATGGCCCTAATCTGCTTGTCTTTATCTTCCTCCATTTCTTTACGTATAGCCATGATCTGTTTGGTTTTATCTTCCTCTAATTCTTTACGTATTTTATCTGTTTCCTCTATTATCCTCTTCATCAACATAGATGTAAGGTCATCTTCTTGATTTTCTATTATGCTGCATTGTTCAGGGCTGTTCACCTCTGGATGGCTGGGTTCTGGAGATGCCATATTGCTCTGTCTTTTGTTGGTTGAGCCTTTACGCTGATCTCTACCCATTGGGCTGATTTAGGTGTTGGCTGTTAGTTTTTGTGCTTCCTGGAGTCCTGAGGTAGGGAGTATCCCCTTGGCCGGAAGATGATTTTTCCTGTAGGAGTCCTTCTCTGCTTTTTGGTTATGGTCACTGTATGGCCAGTGTTTCTCAGGAGTTGCCACTGCTCACCTCAGGTTTATAGCCCTGAGTAGTAGCTATGGTCTATGTTAGGCAGGGGGGGATCTCCTCTTACCCATAGAATTTCTCAAGACAGCTGCCCCACTGCTGGGTTTCTTGTTATAAATTTAGTGTGCTGCTGCTCACTAAATTTCCATGTACAGTCCTCTTGAAGAAACTGCTGATTCCCTAGCTGTGGGGTTTTCTCCCAACAGGGAACCTGTCTGTTATCCTGGGGCGCACAGTTCTGTCCGGGAAAATGGGAGGTGCACTCAGCAAGTCTCTGGGCCAGAGGCTGATTGCTCTGCTCTGGACCTGGAGAATGTGCACCTAGGTTGAGTGCAGCCTGGGGGCACTGTTCTGGTCTGGAGGCTGGGTGCCTCACTCTGGACCAGAAGCTGTGTGTCTCTGTCTGGGATGGCGGCTGCAGGCACTGCTCTGGTCCAGACGCTGTGGGTGCAGCCCTCTTGAAGGACCAGGGATTCCCACAGTTTTTACAGTCTAGCTAGGGATAACTGGTTGATCCTTGGCATAGTATCTGAGGGCTTCTGTAATGGCTCTCTGGCTTTTGTAGGTCCGAGGATGCAGCTGTGTGTCCCAGTGCCCTAGGGGAACTCAACAATGGTGGCAGAGCACAGCGCTCCTGCCTGCACTAGAGTCTGTGTGAGTCCAGGAAGTGTTTTGGTGCTGGGTGTCCTAAGCGTTAGAGCTGCTGACCCCCTCCGCTGGGGGTTTCCTCCTGCCAGAGACACGCAGTCTGGTGCCCTGGTGCCCTGGTGCCCAGAGTTCTATCTGAGGCGGTGAATCCAGCACGCAGGCAGGCGCCTGTGTCTGGGCTCTGGGTCTGAGCTGGCTCTTGGGGCACCCGCGGAACCCGAGTCTTTTCCAGGGGATGTCTGGGTAACCTGAGGTTGGTCCCAATTGTTTCCTGCTCCGTGGGGTTATCTCTCGACTGGGAAATCCAGTCTATGGTGTTGTGGGCCCACAGTTCAGTCTGGGACCGTGATCAGATCGTGCTGGCGTGTAGCTCTGGGCTGGCGACCAAGCGCCTGGTGGAACGGGGATCTCTTCTGCGGTTTAGCTGGGTGAGTTAAAGCTGATTGAATCCCCCACCGTGAGGTATCCTCTCACCTGTGAAACACAATCACTTGTGTTTTATGGCCGCGAGTTCTGATTGCTGGTCACTGTGCCAATTCTGCTGTGTTGCTCCTCAGAATGAGAGTCCTCCCAGTGCCGCCATCTTGCCCCGCCTGTGGGCTTTCCTTTCAAATAGTTGATTGTTTCTTTTGCTATTCAGAAGCCATTTAGTTCATGGAGTCCCACTCTTCAATTGTTGATCTTAATTCTTAGGCAAGTGGAGTCCTTTCCCACACCTGTATCCTTGAGAATACTACCTACTCCAAAACTTTTAGTTTTTGTTTTTTTTTTTTTTTAATTTAATTTAATTTTTTTTTTGTTTTGTTTTGTTTTGTTTCAGGCCAGTTTGACACTTGTGTCTTTGGTCCATTTGGAGTTAGTTTTCTTTTCTTTTTCTTTTTTGTTTTTTGTGAAAGATGATAAATACAGATTTAGTTTCATTCATCTGCATGGGCGGTTGCTGGAGAAATGTGGAGTAGGGAGGATATAATAAGGAAGAGAGAGGGAGCTAAACACAAAACGAGGAGGAAGGAGGGTAAAATAAAAGTAAGGATTCTGAAAAAGGTGTAAAGAAACATATTAGTAACTATACTTATACCAGCCTCATGGTTTTAATTGTATTAATGTTATCTCCTGCTTTCTATAACCTATTCCTAAAAAAATCTCATCCTAAATTTCTGAAAATATTTTATCGCATGTATTATCCTCAAATCTTTTCTCTACCCGAGTTTCAGGTATTTACTGAATTTCAAGTAAAATCCCACATTGCATGGGAATCCAGCATTCTAAACCAGAGTGTGGCAGGGAGAAGTTGGCAGTGGGAGAGGCAAGTGTGTTCTTTAATACATGCAATGTTGTGTTTACATCAGCTGAGTACTGCATGTGCAATCTTGAAGATGGCATGAAACAGTGTAAGAAATAAAACTGCTGGATGCTTATGAGTCTTTGCTTTCTATTGAGCCCCTGGGATGAGACTAACTCTATAAAATTAAATTAATGGTCTCATTCTTGGAAGAGTCAGTTAAATAGTGACATTCCTGAAAATACTAATCTTTAACATGGCATGACATTTTAGATAAATGCTGTAAACAAATTCCTTCCCCTTTTGAAAATGAAGCTTCTAAAAATGCCCATGAGCCCAATTCCCGGTTAACATTTAAGAACAATGCTTAATCCAAAACCAAAAGTAAATGCTGAGGCTCCAGATGAGGTCATGTCCCCAAAGACACACTAAAATGCAAGTTGTATTTTCTGTCAGTGTTGATAAAGAATGTTAACCAGGGGAGGTTTATGCCCAGGAATACACAGAATTGTCGTAGGGACAGGGACAGCACAGGCAGTACGGACCGGACCCAGCTCTCAGGGTTTGTTAAACCCATGCTTTGAGTTGTTCGGAAAGGAGCCCTTTTCTGAGGGTAGGGACAGGATTTCTGCTGAGGAAGAATTAAGTTCCTTGATTCTGCGTTCTTCTGAATATCATAGAGATATACTTCGTTAATTGACTCTGGAAGGAGCCCCGGTATATACTTTCTCATTTCAGACCAAAGTCTGGGATGGGGAAATGGCCTGGGAAATAACTCACTGTTTGTTAATATATCATTGTCAGGGCTAAAATCTGTAATTTTGACAAATGTTTCAGGACCAGAACAATGACATGTCTTCTTCCTTTTCCCTGAAATATCAATAATAACTGGTCAAACATTCTCACAGGCTATCCATCCCTTCAGAGGACATACATTCCTTCATGGACTATCCAACCCTCATGGGCTATTCATTACACTCCTGTCTCCCCAGCCATGGGATAGTAAGTTACCGTAAGAAATACTGAGTTAAACACAGTGCTCTACCTTTAAACCACCATGTTCCAACTGGTTTCTCAGCAGGGCGAAGCCACTGTGCCTTTGGCCTTGCCCTTCTCTTGGCCTGAATGGCAGTGCTCAATACAGTTCTTCGAAGAGCAACTGAGACACTGCATCTGCTTTCTGCAGCTCATCGGGTTACCTGGGTTATTATCTCTGACAGGATGATATTTTACTCCAGCAAATAATCACATATTTTCTTTTCCTTCTCCCTAAATTGTGGTCCCCGAGACTCTGAGCTATGTTTTATTCACTTGGTAGCTTCTATAGTCACTGCACTGTCTGGATAAGTGTTCTCAAGATGGCCTGATCTGTCAATGCTCAACATCATATTTAAGTTAGGGGGGAAGAGTAATATTGAAGCCCAGATCATCTGAGTTCTGATCTCTCTATTTCAAGGATTTGGACTTCCCTTTTGCTAGCAAGGCACACTTTCAGATAAGGCAAAGAATGGAATCATCCTAATTTATCCTGTATCTCTGGGAGGTCTCAATCTCCAAAAGTCTCAAAAGCAAGCCTCAGCCTTCCATCTGGGGGGCCATCTGGCACTTTGAAATCTATAAATGTCCATATCAATCTAAACTTATTCTGGGTTCCACACAAATTCTACCCTGACTTTCCTGTATAATCCCCCCATCCAATTCTCAGAAGGGCTCCATGCAGCAGTCATCGTTTCAGCCATTATTGTCAACATCTGCTCTTTAATCACACACAGCTGTAGGGAACAGGGCAGAGAAAGATTCAACAAAAGACAGCACAAGGCTCTGCACTCACATCTGGCTCATCTCTATGATTCAAATGTTTTAGTATCAGAAGTTTCTTGAGTTTTCTCACTTTTCAGAGGTAAATGAGGCATTGCCAGTCATCATTGACCATTTGAAAAGAATTTCTCTAGTTTCTGATGAGAACGCTATTTGACTTGCCTAAAAAAGAGAGAGACCATCATGTCCTTCACCAGTCACAGCACTAAAAATATTTGAACTTCCTGGATTATGTGACTATACAAAGAAAGTTTCAAAACTATTCATAATGGGTACTTACGTAGGACCTCCGGTTTATGCTGAAGACTCTTGGCATGCTAAGAGAAAGTTTTTCTAGTATTTGATACAAAGTTTCCCGGAATGACTTCTGAGAATACTAGTACATGCAATGCTAGAAGATACATTAAAGGAAAAAAATGTGCTAAAAGCATTTTCGAAATGTCAGGTTAAACCAGTTGTAGCCCACTGTGCCGTCATTCTTAGCTGAATAAGGTCTTTATTGAGATGATCCATGTGTAATTGTTCCAGGGAGAAAAACATGTGCTGTATCTGACTACTGAACTGTTTTACTATTGAGCCTCTAGGATAACTAATGGTCTGACTGGAATACATTAAATATACAAAGCACAATGAATATCAAACAAATGAGAGGAAATCAAACAATCCTCCAATGGACACCAGCTCTCCTTGTTTTCACTCTCAGCAACCTGCGTAGTCCCTTCTCTCCCCCTACCTCCCACACATACAGTTCTTCATGTTTCATTTTCATTTGACTTGTTTCCTGTTAATTTACTTTTAGGCCATTCCCTTGCAACTTCTTTCTTTTCAAAGAACTTCATGTTCAATATTCTTTCCAGGTGTTGTTTTGAGGTAAGAAGTTCGAGTTCATTAAATTCAAATAAATATAAAATTACATCTTTGCCTTGAGACACTCTGAGTCCTGGGGAAAAGTTTCTACTTCAAGTCCATTTCTACCCACTCTTTAGTATAAAGGATAAAAAAAATCAGCTCTCAAAATTGTTGTAAGGCTAAAATGAAAGTCTCAATAATTTCTGATTCTATCTTAAATAAAGCAAATCCTGATTACAGGTCTATTTACAATATTGTTATTGTTAAATCAACACTAGTATTTGCAATAGAAACGCAACCGCACGGGTTTTAGAGAGCGTGCATGCATACATACGAACATGCATACATGCATTCATAAATGTAACAGGATTTATCAGTTCTACTTTAAGTGACGAGGCACAGTCCAAAACGTTTATACTGTTCCCTATCTTAACAAGCAAACCAAAAACAGAAAAGGAAAGGAAACAGTATTCTGATTGGTGCAGTTAAATCGAGTTCTCCTGTGCGGGGCTGTGGGTATACTGATCTCCTTAAGTAGCCAAAGCAGCTTTGTCATTTTCCTCTTGATTCATATGTCCTGTACTCACATGATCATTATGTCGGACACCATAATCTGAACCATGGAAGAGACACATCACAATGTCAGACCGTAGGCATGACAGTCGGGCCATCTCTTACCAGGAGGCCAGTTTGAGCATTCAAGCCTTAGGGCAACCCTTCTCTGAGGAGTATGGGGAGGGAGAATAGGGAAAATGGGGGGCGGGGGCCAGGAGGAGAGAAGGGATGGAGCTATGATAGGACGTAAAGTGGGTGAATAAAATTAAAATAAAAAAAGAATCAACGAAAATTCAAATTGTGACTGGGAGGGAGAGTTGTGATATGAGCTAAGAATCATGGGCCACTAGACAATTAGCCTGGCGGACTTGAAATGACTCTTGGACATTTTTAACTGATCCCAATACACATCTAGCTGCTTTGTTGCTAGAATTTAAAATCTCTGTTGTCTCCAGTTTTTCTTTCTTCAGAAGGGATGGCAGACAGAGAAATAAAGACAAGATCCCTCTGGGCAGCACCAGTTTACCCTTAGAGAACTGTTAATGAGTTACAGGCAGAAGCCATGAATGTAATGAAAACTTCTCAGAACTGTGAACAGCTCTCAGGTTCACTTGGTTCCTGTCAGTATGAGATAACCAGAGAACTGAAATTAAAGCTTTAAGTGCCTTGCTTATGACTTCTACGGCTCGATATTTAATAGCAGTTCACACAAATACAAGCAGCTACAACACAAAACAAACTAACAGTCTTCATCTATGAGTCTCTGCCCCTGAGCCCTGGTAAGCTGGACATTTAACTGAACTGATAAACTGAGTTATCAGATGATAACACTGAAGTACTGTGCATATGTGGTTATTGGTGCATGACTGGTTGTGATCTGGAAGATTTCAGACACTACAGACTTGAGCCAAGAAGGCAGCCTGGGCCTTACTTCTGGCTCCTGCCTATCCCATTTTCACATTCTCACACTGGGGCTCAGACTGAAGGGAATGTATCCCAGAGATTGGTGGTTTCCATCAGAACACGTTCCGCAGAGGGATTCCCAGCCTCAGCACATGTTGGCTCCGATTCTGCAATGCCCCAGCTCTACTCCCCCAAATTGCTATCAGGCCCTACAGGACTGTTGTTTTGCCCCTGCTGTTGCTACAGCAATTCAAACAAGATTCCTGTTTTCAGTTCTCTGAAATGGAGACATCTGCATGCAATTTTGAAAACCCTTGTCAGGGTCCTCTTTTATTGTTTTGATTGGCTCTCCCTGATATGTAAGCAGAATCCCCAAAGAAGTTCAAAGAAGGAAAAGACCCCTCTAGGCCAACAAGTGCTTCCCATAAGGGCAGACTCTTGATGCATTCCCATCCCCCATGGAATGGAGAGCTTGAATTTGAGAATAACAAATTCATCTCCCCCAGCCCAAGAAAGAGAGTGCTTAAATCAAGAGGCCACTTGAATTTCCCAGTCTGGCCCTTATTCACATTCACATGGAGTGAAAAGAGACAAGCCTCTCAAAACCAAGAGCTTCAGGAAGTCCCTAGTTTCAAACTCTTAAGAAGAGATAGGAGGTGAAACAGAAACCCTAGTATTGACTCTACTGAAAGTCTCCTTTCACCACTCAGAGTAAAGATATCTGTGTTTTAGCTCTTTCATCTTCAAAATGAGCAGGGTGGATGTTCATGGCATCTTTTAAACATAAAATAATTCTATACGCTAAAATTTTTCAGGACAGTATTCCTTGACACCTGTGGGTGCTGGACATTGTAGGACATGTGCTATTCTTTATCAATTTGAGACACTGAAGTCAATCAATCATATAGCACAGCTCACGCTATTCTACCAGAGAGCTGTTCTGTCTTATTAGATAATCAACATCCTTGCTCTGACCAATTCCCATCTTCATCCAAATATGATGCTGCTAATTTGTGATAGGCCATGTTGATTGCATTATTGCTAAAATGGAAGAAAGTATATAGATTATAGTAGTTTATAACAAGATATTGTTTAGGCAGCCCCAAAGCTTTCTAGTTCCTTCCTCCTATCAGTGTTTCAGATTTATGACCTCACTTCTGGAATAGGTACATTTTCATCATAGTTATTTATTAAAGCTTATGACTTATAGAGGTTAATAAATTAGTTTCCTATTGCTACTGTTAAATATTGATTTTATTAGCTTTAAGTTAGCAACATTATTATCTTAAAAGTTTGTGTGCTTAGACATTTGAAATGGGTTTTACCTAGCTAAAGTTGCTGTGTTGGCAGGGCCTTTCTCCTCGGGGAATATGTAGGAGGAATCAAATTTTCTGCCCCTTTTCAGCTTCTGTAGGCTGCCTATATTCCTTGGCTTGTGTCATTTCCCTCCACTTTCAAATCCAGCAACATACATATTCAGATGTTTTTTTTTTCTCCCTTAGTTCTTCTATCCTTTTCCTCTCCTATTGCTCTTTTGCTTTCCTCCTCCTCTATCCCCTTTTCCAACTCCACCTCCTCCTAATTCTTATCCACCTAACCTCTATTCTTTACTTTTTCTCCACCTCTTTCTCTTTCATCTCTCTCCCAGGTCCTGTTTTTCTGAGTATTTCACCATTTCTGATTTGGATTCTCTTACTTTTGCACCTCAGTCTCTATAAGGCCTCCTGGACTGTTTGTTTTTACCAGGGTTATCGTCTACTAAGCTGCTCAATGGTTGTTTTTCCCAGGGTTATCTTCCACTAACCTGCTCAGTGAGATGGGATCACAACTGCAGATTCCTTCTTGTCAGGGAAGACTCACTTTGGCTTTGGGTTTATTTAGGACATGGGTATCTTTAAATGAACTTAGTCCTCTTAGCACAATTACCAACAAAAATTGGCATTAGCTGTAATCATTCCAGTGGACTCTCTCTTGCCTATCAAACTACTCCAGCAGCCCACAGACTCACCTCTGGGCTCTAACTATCCTGAATTTCTACTAAGATAAGCAACAAGAAATATCTACTCCTTCTCCAGCCATAGCAGTGTGTGGGCCTGGCCTCTTCCAGCTTAGCTTCCTGTTCTAAAAATCTATCTACTTTCCAATTATTATAAATTAAGTTGCTTCGTGGGAATTCATTTGAAGGCCATCCCTACCTCACTAGGGATGATCTTTTCTAGTTCCCACTATTTACCTAAAAATTTCATGATTTCCTTGATTTTAATCGCTAAGTAGTATTCCATTGTGAAAATGTATCACAGTTTCTACATCTAAAAGTGGGTGTGTGCCTCATGTAAAAGGTCACAGGAGCAAGCACCATGTTCATTCTCCCTGGTCCAGTCTGGATAAAGAGCTTTCATTTTTTTCTATCTTAAAACAGATAAGAAAATTTTTGGATGTGGATATTTTCTTAATTTTGTGGTACTGATATGACAAATGTAAAGAAAAGAAACAGCCAACATTTACCAAGTACTTATTCACTTTGTGTCAAAGATTTTGCTAGTGTGGTTACAAAATATATTATTCCAGCTATGTATCATATCCTTCTGTGTTACTTATGTTATTGTATCAGTTCATATATATATACACACATATATTTGTATATACATGTATGTGAAAAATCTACATGAAACTAAAATGATCTAATCAAGATGACATAGCTGGCAAATGATGCCCTGAAACTTTCAAAACCTTCACAAAATTCATTGCTCCAGGAGTTGGTTTATAGGCCTCATTTTTTACGGTGACTCTTGGGTGACAGCATCCTGAGTAAGAGCTTTAAAAGAAGCTGCAGTCTGGTAGATTCAATCACCCACGAATCACCTCTATTTCAAAGTCCAACAGATACTGCCAAATTATGTCTAAAAGCACACCTCACTACCATTGTGTGCCAGGCCGGTACTTTGCATCTCAAACAATGTCAGTATTATTCAGTATTTATTCACTTTGTATCGCAGCTGTATCCCCCTCCCTCAGCCCCTCCCAATCCCACCCTCTCCCAGCCTCTCTCCCTCTTCTCCTTCAATGCCCCTCACCCAGTTCACTAAGAGAGGAGGTACTCTTCCCTTCCATGTGAGCCTAGCCTATCAAGTCTCATCAGGACTTACTGCATTGTCTTCCTCTGTGGCTTGATAAGGCTGCTCTCCTCCCCTCTCACCCCAATCAGGGGAAGGTGATCAAAAAGCCAGCCACTGAGTTCATGCCAGAGTCAGCCCCTGCTCCTCTTACTAGGTAACCCTCTTGCATACTGAGCTGCCATAGGCTAAATCTGTGCAGGAGCTCTAGGTTAACTCTATGAATATTCCTTGGTTGGAGTATCTGTCTCTGAAAAGACCCCTGGCCCAGATTTTTTGGTCAGTTGCTCTCCTGGTGGAACTCTAGTCCCCTCCAGGTCTTTCTCTCTCCCCCTTCTTTCATAATATTCTCTGCACTCTGCCCAAAGATTGGCTATGAGTCTCAGCATCTGCCTCAAAACCCTGCTGGGTACAGTCATTCAGAGGCCCTCTGTGGTAGGATCCTGTCCTCTTCCCTGTTTTCTCCCTCTTCCAATGTCTATCTCATTTGCCTTTCTGAATGAGGATTGATCATCTGACCCAGGGTCCTCCTTCTTGCTTAGCTTCTTTAGGTGTACAGGTTTTACTATGATTATCCTATATTATATGTCTTATATCCACTTATAAGTGAGTATATACTATGTGTGCCTTTCTGCTCCTGGGATACCTCACTAGGGATGATCTTTTCTAGTTCCCACTATTTACCTAAAAATTTCATGATTTCCTTGATTTTAATCGCTAAGTAGTATTCCATTGTGAAAATGTATCACAGTTTCTGCATCCATTCCTCAATGGAGAGATATCTGTGTTGTTTCCAGATTCTGGCTACTATGAATAAAGCTGCTATGAGCATGGTTATGCAAATCTTCTCATTGTAGCCTTGAACATATTTTGGATATATGTCTAGGAGTGGTATAGCTGGATCTTAAGGTTGTACTATTCCTAATTTTCTGAGAAAGCACCAGACTTATATCTTCTTTACAGGGGATCCTGGGACATTGTTAGGGCTCTAGACTTCCTCGCTAGTTCCCTGAAACATGTTAACAAGCTCTGGGGGATAAAGATCACAATAAAGACAGCAAATTTCCTGAATTCTCATTCTTTCCGGTCTCCCTTACTCTACGGGTTCCTTGTATGAGCATTTCTTTAATGAATGCCTTATAAAGGCACATGGGAAACCCTACTAAAAACCATAACCCACCAGCCTTTATATACTTTTTATCTAGTCAGTCTGCCATTGATGTTGTGCTTATTTGTCTGCTTCTGTTTCATTTTGATGGTAACTAGGAGTGAGCCAGGGATTTATGCATGCTAGATGAGGCACAACTTTCTGGCTAGCCTGCATACCTAGCACTGTATTTTACTTTTTATCTTTTTTTTTTAATTATTGATTACAATTTATTCACTTTCTATCCTGGCTGTGGGCCTCTCCCTAATCCCTCCCAATCTCACTCTCCCTCCCTCTTCTCTCTCTATGGCCCTCCCCTAGTCCTCTGATAGGGGAAGTCCTCCTCCCCTTCTATCTAACCCTCGTCTATAAGGTTTCATCAGGACTGGCTGAATTGAATTCCTCTGTGGTCCAGCAAGGCTGCACATCCCCCCCACCCCCCAGCAGGAGTTGATCAGAGAGCCAGCCACTGAGTTCATGTCAGAGACAGTCCCTGTTCCCATTACTAGGGAACCCACTTGGACATTGAGTCTATGGGCTACATCTGATTTTTTTTTTTTTTAATCTTAAAACAATTCACTAAGTTTCTCAGCCAAGCCTTGAACTTGTGAGGATCCTTCTATCTCAGCCTCCATAAAGAGCTGGGACTACAGGTGTGTGCCACTAGATTCAATTTGACCTGCCTTTGCAATTACAATTGTTGAGCCTGTGACCAGCTGTTCTCTCTCTTCCGGGCTCTGTTGGAGTAGCAATGCCTCAAGAGAAGCCTTACCTGAAACATACAACTGTGCGTCCTTGTACCTTCTTCAAATTACTGCCCAAGAAGATAATTGCTACCCTCTGATGCCTCAGAGCATCCCTTAACCAGATGACTGGGACAAAAAGGAATTTCAATTTTAAATTTTGAGTTTTTTCAGCTTTTTAAACACGTGCTGAGATATCCTAAGTATCAAACCAACTCCTCATCTAAACCTAAAATTCACTTTTGTTCATTTTATAGCTCATGCTCAGAACCTGGGTAATTTCATATTTATTTTGTGCCTGTGTTTTGGCTGAGGCACATTACATGAGTCAGGTGTGGAATTATTCCACGTGTTTTCAGGAAATACTTGAAAAGCCTTGATTTTCTTGGCGTATTTCAGATTTCAGGTTTTCAGGTCTGGAACATTGAACCTGTACTTAATATGAGTTTTATCATTGTTGTTTTGTTCTTGCATTGAATATAAACTTCAGATTGGAACCAACTTTGACTGTATAGCTTCAATCCTCAGATCTGAGAACAAAAACCTGGATAAGCATTGTTATGAAAAAATGTCTAAAACAATGAACTGATAGAGTCACAGCAAAATACTGCAATCCAGGAGTACATGTCCCCTGTGTTTGAAGTCTGACTATTAAGATTGCTCAACATTAAGACTGACTAGCCACGTGAATGTATGTTTTGTCATGAACAGCTGGTATCATTTCTCCACATGCCAAGAATGGCGCATCCTGCATCTGGAATAAGCAAACGGCACTGTTTTTAAAGGCAGAGTGAGCAGAAGTAACTATTATTGCCCCTAAAGATCCTCTATCCCTGAGGAACAGTAGTAGCCATTCACTTTCCAAGCTGAGACGATTACATGTAATAATTTAACAGTATTAGCCAGTGTCGCACTGGATACACACGAATGGAAAAACTGAGATGAACACAGAACACTTAGGTACTTCCTGGCACAGAGGATGCCCTCTCTTCCTAGTAGCTGTAATTATCAGGGGTTAATTGCTCCAGGATGTGTTACTAAGCTTGGCTGCATCAATGCGAAAGAATGAGATGTAGCGGGAAGCACACAGCTGCAGACTCCGAGGGAGTCTGAACACACACCACCACATTTCCAGGACCTGATGTCCCGGTCACCAGCGTGACCTTCACAGAAGAGGGGACGACCAACAATAAAAAGAACGTATGATATCCCAGGAGAAAAGGACTTATCATTTCTGTGGCTCTATTACTGGTAACATTACTGGTCTAAATTTTACCGGTAGTTTGCAATCTGTTAGAAAGTACTCACACATTCTTCCAGTGCCCCAGCCAATATTGCTTTTGGAATAGAGATTATTGGCAGATGTGAAAAGATGACTGAAATAGTTCAAAAATGAGCAGTGTGCACTAATTACCCAACCTTTTCCTGTTGAAGAGAGCCAGTGAAGGCGGTGTGCACCCTTCCTGTAAACATTAGTTGCTCTGTTGGTCTCCTTGTGGAGCTCCTTTCCCCTCTAGTCTATCTCCCCCTTCTTTCATAAGATTACCTGCATTCTGCCCAAAGTTTGGTTATGTGTCTCAGCATCTGCACTGATACCCTGCTAGGTAGAGTCTTTCAGAGGTCCTCTGAGGAAGGCTCCTGTCCTGTTCCCTGCTTTCTCCTACTTCTGATGTCTATCCTGTTTGCCCTTCTGAATGAGGATTAACCCTCTTCCCTAGGTCCTCCTTGTTGTTTAACTTCTTCAGGACTATAGATTTTAGTATATTTATCCTTTACTGGATGGTTAATATCCCCTTATAAGTGAGTATATACCATGTGTGTTTTTCTGCTTTTGGGTTACCTCACTGAAGATGAACTTTTCTAGTTCCATCCATTTGCCTGAAATTTTTATGATTTTCTTGGCCGCCCTGCAGAGAATGATGAATCAACCACAGACCAAGCATAGAAGAGGACTTAGACCATGTGTTCAGATGTAGTCTATAGACAGCTTAGTCTCCATGTGGGTTTCCTAGTAAGGCAAGCAGAGGGAGTCACTGGCATGAACTCGGTTTCCTGCTCTTTGATCACCTCTCCCTGGCAAGGTGGCCTTACTAGACCACCTTAAACATCCAGAAAGTCCTGATGAGACCTGATAGACTAGAGTCAGAGAGTAAGGGAGGAGGAGTTCCCCATCAGTGGATTAAGGAAGAGACATGGTGGGGGGAGCAGGAGAGAGGGAAGAACGGTGAGACTGGGAGGAAATGAGGAAGGGTCCTACAGCCAGAGTACAAAGTGAATAAGCTGTAATAAAAAAAAATTACTACTAATAATAAAAACAAACAAAAAGAAAAATAAATATCAAGTCACTTGTTACTATTGTTACTGGATTCACCATGGAAATGCAATCAAATGATAAAATGACTGCTTTAAGATAGAGAATATTAATATCAAAACCACAAAGCAATACAGCAAGTGCTCTATATTCTTCAGAGATGAATATCAACTACATGCCTGGTCTACTAAGAAATAATTCTTCTGGGAATGAATTCCAGCAACACACTGTCCATCAGATCATGGATGTCACTGCTTTCCAAAGACAGTACCAGTTCAGTCCCTGAGATGTGACGCCGTGCCTTGGGAAGAATAATAGAAGGAGCCGTCTCAGCCTTATCTGGTTATCTTACTGCTCTTGGCTGCAGAGGTGACCACGAACACAGTAAAGTTTAATTGGTTTATAACAATACAAATAATTATCATACTGCTCTGGGGGTCAGGAGAGTAAAGTGGAAAATAAGTACCTAAAATCAAGATGTGTGCTGAGCTGCAATCCTTGTGGAGAATCTGTGTCTTTTTGTGCTTAACTTCTGGGAAATGTTCTCATTCTTTGGCCCAAGGGCCTTTCCACTTTTTAAGGTCAACAGCAGAGATCTTCAGATTTCTGTGTCCTGTCTCTGTTAAATCCCATCTCTTGCACTAACTGTGAAAACCTCTTGCAAAGGCTTCCGTGCTTATCTTGGGACTTTCCAGGTAATTTACAGTGTTATGCTCCACCAGAAATTCTCAACCTTAATCAAATCTGTAAAGCCCCTTCTGCCCAGTAAGGCAGCACATTCATAAATGATAGGGATGAGGTCCTGGGCACACTTGAAACACTTACTCTCTTACACTCCCCTCCATAGCACCTCTCTTGTTCCTTCATGATTTTCTACCCGTGAAATTTAAATTCCCATGGGGAAAAAGGACTGACCTAAATATAATATTAAGATATTAGACCAGCTTTTACTATAGTTTCAATATGTAGTGCACTCTGTCTCTAAAAGGTATCAAAGACCCTTTTGAAAACCTGTTTAAGAAAATTCAGGCTCACTCTGAATGTGTTAGTGCATGCCTGTAATCCTAGGATTTGGTAGGGAGAGGCAAGAGAATAAGATGTTCAGAATGAGCTGGGTCTGGTGACACATGCCTTTAATCCTGGCACTAGGGAGACAGAAGCAAGTGGATCTGTAAATTCAATTTCAGCCTGGTCTACAGACCAGACCTAGAACAAGTACTAGGATGGTCAGGACTACACAGAGAAACCCAAACTATCTTCAATAATCTTCCTACTCTGCTACATGTCCTTCTCATTTCAGCACAGAAATCCATTTCAGCCATGTTGACCTTTTTCTGTCCTCCCTTTTGTCCTGTCTATACAGCATTAATTCCTCTTTTTAAAAAACAAAACAAAACAAACCTCACTCAGAAGGATTGGAGAGATGACAGAGCATTAAGAGCACTTGCTGCTCTTCCAGGGGTCCTGAGTTCAGATCCCAATGTCTAGTCCACATCCATACCCATTGGCTCACAGCTGCCAGTAAGTCCAACTCCAAGGGATCCAATATGCTCTTCTTGCCTCCTGGAGTATCAGCACATATGTGCTGTGCAGACACACATGACTACGTAAAATAAAATATAAATAAATCTTTTAATACCACAGTGACCCCACACCAGCAGACATATCAATATGGAAGAGAGGAAGTTAAAAAATAACCCACCAGCTACAGGTCAGATGTCTCCTGATAAAGGGAGATTCAGTTTTCTTTAGAGACGAGCTCCTTGATTTGTTTTCTAATTCTAAATGGCCAGCTTTTGCTCTATGCACAGAACATGCATATGCAACAAAAACAATTATAGAAAAGGTTATGAATTTGAGAGCCAGTGGTCAGGGGAGAAGGAAGTATAAATTATGAAAATATAGTGTATCCATATATGAAATTCCCAAAAGTGTTAAGTTAAAAACAAAATATAAAGATGAAAGGAAAGAAAGAGGATGACCAGAATAAAATGAGGGGTGGAGGACGATTAATCTAATGTTAGCAGATTGTTTAGAGAGAGAATATTTCTGATAGAGTACAGACTGAGGTAAAAAATAAAACTATACACCCTGCCTCACGTCCACATCATAAAAATCTGGACTTTTAAACAAAGAATAACAACAACAATTTGTCTATTGGAGAATTTCACCTTTATATTCAAGAATAATTTTTTTTCTGCCTTTTACAAATGTCCACTTCTATTTCCCTTTGACCATTTCATGTCAAGGAACATCAAAGAAAAAAATTAAGAAGATGGTGGCGCCGGAGAACACTGTGTCTGAGGAGCAGAACGTTAGTGACTGTACAGCGACCAATAGACCAAACTTTGGGCCCTAAAATGCCAGTAATTGTATTTCCCAGGTGAGAGGAAACCTTAAGATGTAGGAAGCAAGTGGGTTCAGGTCACCCAGCTAAACTCTAGAAGAGTTCCGGGTCCTGGGCCTCGCTCAGTCGTCAGCCTAGAGCCACACACCTACCTGCTCTGATCACCATCATAGACTGAACTGTGGGCCCTCAATACCAGAGACTGGGATTTCCAGTCGAGAGAAAACCTACAGTGAAAGAAGCAAACAGACCGACCTCACGCCACCCACATAATCCCTGGGAAAGGTCCAGTCCAATGAGCACTCAGCCGCCAGCCCAAAGCCCTGCCTGTGTACCCAACTCACCATCTGAGAGACAACTGTTGGCCCCAGGACACTATAAACTGGGTTGCCCTGTCGGGAGGAAACACCATGGTGAGGTAAACATCAGGTCTGACTTCAGTGCACTCAGCTGACACCCCAACCCCTGAAAAATTCTCGGGAAAAGTTCCAGGGTTTCTGCAAGCACCCAGTGGCCAGAGAGTGGAGCCACTTGCCTGTGCCTGTGTACTCTACTTACCCTCACAGACGGAACTGTGGACCCCAAAACACCACAGACTGGGTCTCCCTGTTGGGAGGAAACCACACATTGGGGAAACATCAGGTTCTGCCTCAGGACACCCAGCTCCAGAAAAGTTTCAGGGTTCCTGCAGGCTCCAGGCTCCAGACTCCTGCTGCATGCATGAGTGCTGTGCTCACCTACCACTAATTACTGCCTGGGCACTGGGGCACACAGCTCCAGCCTCAGACCTACAGAAGCCTGAGAGCCACTGATCAGGCCCCAGATACTTCTCCAAGGTGCAACCTGTTATCCCTAGCTAAACTGACCAAACTAGGGGCTCCCTGGTTCTTCAAGAGGACTGTGCCCAGCAAACACAGTATAAGAGCAGGAGTATCATTAAATTCAGAGCAAGAAACCCAGTGGCAGGGAAGCTGTCTCTAGGACTTCTCCTGGTGAGAGAAGTCCTGGAAGCCCTCTGACTACCAATGACCACAGGTACCACACAGGTCCGTATGCCTGAGGTCTGTGGCAATTCCTGAGAAGTACCGCCATTCTGTTGACCATACCCAAAAAGCTGAGGAAGCCTTCTTCAGAATCCTGCAAAGGGAATTCTCCCCACCCTGGGGATTCCAGCAGGCACCAGAAACTAACAGCCAACACCTGAGACAGCCAGATGGGTAGAGGCCAGATTAAAAGCACAACCAACAAAAGGCAAAGCAATTTGGAATTCCCAGAACCCAGTTATCCAGGGACAAGTAGCCCTGGATAACCTAACATAAGTGAAATTCAAGAAGATGACCTTATATCTATGCTTATGAAGAGTATAATGGAGGAAGTAAATAAAATGCATAAAGAAATAGAGGAAGATAAAAGCAAATATATTATGGCTATCCATACAAAGTGAATACTTTAATTAATATAAAAATAAAAATTAAAAAAAAGAAAATAAAGAAATATAGGAAGATACAGCCAAAGAGTTTGTGGCCTTCAGAGAGAAAATTATTAAATCACTGAAAGAAATGAAGGAAACAGGAATGGTCAAACAAACAAGTGAAGGAATTAGATACAAATAAAAAAAATTCAAAGAATCAATGAAACCAAGAGCTGGTTCTAGGAAAAAGTCAACAAGATAGACAAAACCTTAGCCAAACTAACTAAGGAAGAAAGACACTATCCAACTCAACAAAATGAGAAATGAAAAAGGGGACACAACAACAGACATTGAGAAAATCCAAACAAACATCGGGTCTTACTTCAAAAGCCCATATGCCACAAATTCTGAAAATCTAAATGAAATGGAAAATTTTATTGATCGATTCCACTTACCAAAGCTGAATCAAGACCAGGTAAATCAATTAAATAGTCCTATATCCCCTAAGGAGGTAGAAGCTGTCATCAAAAGTCTCCCATCCAAAAAATGCCCAGGGACAGATGGTTTCAGAGCAGAATTCTACCAGACATTCAAAGAAGAGCTAACACCAATACTCCTCAAATTAGTCCACAAAATAGAAACAGAAGGAACATTATAAAACTCATTCTATGAAGCCACAGTCACCTTGGTACCTAAACCTCACAAAGACCCAACGAAGAAAGAGAACTTCAGGCAAATCTCCCTTGTGAATTCAAAATATCACTATTTGCAGATGATATGAGAGTATACATGAGTGACCCCAAAAATTCTACCAGGGAACTCCTACAATTGATAAACATCTTCAGCAAAGTGGCTGGATACAAAATTAACTAAAAAAGATCAGTAGTCCTCCTATATACAAAAGACAAATGGGCTGAGAAATAAATGAGCCACAAAGGCCATAAGGTACCTTGGTGTGACTCTAACCAAGCAAGTCAAAGACTTGTATGAAAAAACAGAACAAAACAAACTTCCAATCTCTAAAGAAAGAAATGGAAGAAGATATCAGAAGACAGAAAGATCTCCCATGCTCATAACTTGGCAGGATTAACATAGTAAAAATGGCTATCTTAACAAAAGCAATCTACAGATTCAATGCAATTCCCATTAAATTACCAACACAATTCTCTACAGAACTTGAAAGAAAAATTTGCAACATCACAAGAAACCCAGAATTGCTAAAACATTTCTCTAAACTAAAAGATCATCTATAGGTATCTCCATCCCTGATCTTAAGCTGTACTATAGAGCAACAGTAGTAAAAACTGCATGGTAGTGGCAAAGAAACAGAATGGTGGATCAATGGAAATAGAAGACCCAGAAATAAACCCACACACTTATGGACACCTGAATTCTGACAAAGATGCAAAAACCATACAATGGAAAAAAAGATAGCATCTTCAATAAATGGTGCTGGTCCAGCTGGATAGCTACATGTAGAAAAATGCAAATAGATTCATACTTATCACCCTACACAAAACTAAAGTTCAAGTTGATCAAATACCTCAATATAAAGCCAGACACACTAAAAACCTGTTAGAAGAAAAAATGGGAAAGAGCTTTGAACTCACTGTCACGGGGTACAACTTCCTGACAACAGCACAGGCTCTGAGATCAACAATCAATAAATGAGACCTCATGAAACTGAAGGGCTTCTGTTAAGCAAAGGACACTGTCATCAGAACAAAATAACAGCCTACAGACTGGAAAAGGATCTTCACTAACCCTATATCTGACAAAGGCTAATATCCAGAATATATACAGAACTGAAGAAGTTAAACAGCAACAAATCAAGTTATCCAATTTAAAAGAAAATGTGATGATTATCAGAAGAGGGAGAAAACAGGGAAGAAGACAGGATCCTACCACACAGGGCCTCTGAAAGACTCTACCCTGCAGGGTATTAAAGCAGATGCTGAGATTCATAGCCAATCTTTGGGCAGAGTGCAGAGAATCTTATGAAGGTAGGGGGAAATAGACATTGAGGGATCAGGAGCTCCACAAGGAAAGAAAAAAAAAATCTGGGCACAGTGGTCTTTTCTGAGACTGATACTCCAACCAAAGACTAATAATTGAGATAACCTAGAACCTCTGCACAGATGTATCCCAGGGCAGCTCAGTCTCCAAGTGAATTCTCTAGTAAGGGGAATAAAGGCTGTCTCTGACATGAACTCATTCACTGGCTCTTTGATCACCTCCCCCTCGGGGGGCTGCAGCCTTACCAGGCCACAGAAGAAGACAATGCAGCCACTCCTGATGGGACCTGATAGACTAGGGTCAGATGGAAGGGGAGATGGACCTCCTGGAGTAGTGGACTGGGGGAGGGGCATGGGTTTAGAAGAGGGAGGGAGGGTGTAAATTGGAGGGACTACATTTGGGATACAAGTGAACAAACTGTAATTTAAAAAAATAATGAAGTTTTAAAAAGATCTTGTTTAAACTATTGTGTGACACAAAATCTCTGTGTTTACTCAGAAAATGTGGGTCAGTATTTTGCCCATGGATGTGAATGAGTAAAAATCGGGTAGGCTACAGTTTTAGTTTCATAAAAAGGACAAGGGAAAGTGTTTTGTAGCACCTGAACTCAGAGCCATAGCACAGGACCCATGTGTTCCACAGGTAACGATGTGGACTAGGAGTGATTAAAGTCAGCAGATAACTGTCGTGAAAGACATGGGTTCACATCATGTCTAGAGAAGATATCAACAAGCTCCAGTGAAGAGGATATGAATGTAGGAGGGATAGATACACAGGAGATCTTAACATGACATGCCTCTTTGTCCAAGTGTGTAAACACAAAGAACCAGAAAGCTTTTAAGATATCCTCTATGGTAAAAAATGAACAATTTTCACTGTTCCCTTTGCTGGTTGGTTAGTCTTAGAACCAATATCTTAACCTCTCTTGTTTTGCGCCTTATTTCCTCCTCACAGTTTCATCCCCCTACCACCACCACCACCAAGCTGAGGCCCAACCCAGGGCCTTGTGCTTGCTAGGCAAGCACTCCACCACTGAGCTAAATACCCAACCCACAGTTTCATCTTTTTAAATTTAGAAAATCAGGATTGCTTATGTTCTCTAGTATACCAACGGGTGGATGGTTCTGATGCTGCATAGATTGACTGACATGCGCCAGTGAGAATGGTTCATTGCACTCTCGTCCTCATAGCATGAAGCTAATAACACAAACTTAATTTCCTACTGCCAAGATCCCAGTCAGCTTTCAGCTTTCATCCCTCTATGAAGGATTGTCATATGTTACAGTATAGGGCAGAAGTGATGAACTCTGGAGAATTAGCGTGTGTGTGTATAGATAGATAGATAGATAGATAGATAGATAGATAGATAGATAGATACTAAAATGTTTTCTCCAAGAACAACATAGTGTGGAAAGATGAATACTACAAATCCATACATGATTCCATTTCCAGTCAGCCATTCTATTACTTTCCTGGCTTCCTGGGCTAAGCACATTTTATTTTGAAGGTCAAGCTAATTCCTATCTTCTGATCAAGATTCACTGACAACCACAACCCACAGATATCATGAGGTCAATTATTGACTGAATCATTTAGAACCTCTACAGTTTTATACCCTGACTAAGAACTTAGACAATAGTTGTGGGACAAAAGGTATTTCCCTCAAAATGCTTATATATCCAAAAAATATATCTAGTTCTCATAAAGAAACAGGGATGCATTCATTTTCTTGATACGCTGATAAAGCACCTAGTGAATGTCTAAGATAAGAAGAGAGGTAGT
Source organism: Psammomys obesus (assembly GCF_907164565.1). Lineage (NCBI taxonomy): Eukaryota > Metazoa > Chordata > Mammalia > Rodentia > Muridae > Psammomys > Psammomys obesus. The sequence continues at coordinate 5,941,085 of NW_026591643.1, read as the reverse complement.
TGCTTTTCTTCTGGCATTCATACTATGTAAGAAAAATTAGGCAACAAGACAACAAAAACACAGTAACTTGGAAAGGTATTGAAAAGTGAATGTGACTTAAGCGATTATTCATGGTAAAGATTTAAGAGAGGGCAAGACATAGCATTCTAAAGAAATGAAGTTGATAAGAAAATGAAAGAATTAAAAAAAAGGAGTTGAGAGTATGAGTTGCTGTTAAGTAGTTCAACATTTTGGATTTCAGATGTGGTAGGGATCTGAACAAGAAGCTGTAAAAAAAAAAGACAGACAGGATGGGACCATGAAAACTGTTACAGCGTGCCTGTGATGTTTGAATTTCACCCTTTAGATGATGTAAACCCCTGAAGACTTTGTGCAATACATGTCTCGAGTCATGTTTACAGAAGAAGCAGTGTGGTCAAGCAGTATGTGGTACACTGAAGAACACAAGGAGCTGGAGGAGTGGAACCAAGAGAATTCAAAACTCATGTGATTGTCCAGACTATGGCTATGTTAACAATGAGAACCTGAGTACATGAGTACACAGAAATCCCAGTGCCTCCAACTGCATAAAAGACAATGGAAGGGTAAGTTACACTAAAACCATCTACTTTTTCTTAAAGAGTTGGCTAGAAGTGCTTTGAATGCCTGGACATCTTCCATAGTTATTGAATGTCTGGGACTCCATAGAGATCTCCTATGTAGGAGGTGAGCACCCCTTGGAGTCTGCAATATTTAAATGGATTCAAGTACTCAAAATGTCTGGAAAATATTTCATCATTAAAAGTGACCTAACTGTGAAAGTGTCTATTTGGAACCAGCCCCAACTCCTAAACTTCTTAAAGGCTTTTCCTCCCAAGAGGAAAGTGAAGTAAGCAATGCTAACTTATCCCCCACAGGGTCAGGAATTTTTGTGAGAAGCAGTGCTGGGAAGAGCTAATTCATCTCAGAAAAAAAGAGTAGGCAGCAATCCACGGAAGAGTGGTCCTGAAGCTGGACCATACCTGCAATGGGGCTTGATGGATCACAGCCTTCCACTGGCCTTACAGTATGAATTGCTCTGTTTGATGACCCTGATACAGACAAGGAAAAGGAAAGCAGCTAGTTAATTGAGAGGATACAATTTGACCCCGTGAATTGGTTTCCAAATGAAAACTATCCAAATCCCACAGCAAGGCCACAGCTTCAATATGAACCTCCCTAAGGTCATCATGTAAAAGTTAATACTGAAGTCTAGGAGATGTGAGGAAATTTGCGCAAGATCAAACAACAATTAGAAGGTCACAACTGATTTACTCACATGATATAAAAAGAAAAATGAAAAAACTTGAGCTCACATGGAAAAGAGTATTTAAAAATGAATATCATATGTTCATTTCTCTATTCAAGGATGCATCCAAAACGCATGTTTTCAATATGCTCACAATATGTTCAGGTCATTTCTACTATAATACAATTTGGAGAAGTAAATTTTTCATGATTTATTATTTTGCCTTAATTATGTATGACTCTTAGAACATTCCTCACTCTAGCTTCATTCTTTCAAATAGGCCAAATCACTCAAAGATGCCACAACATCTTTGGAACATAGTGCATTGCCATTATCAACATCACTGCTTACTTCATGCTTTATTAAGTGGTGAACATGGTGTTAAAAATTTGATACTCATTTCCACCCATAAACCGTACAGGCATTTTATGAGACTCATACTATTACTACCTCTACCTATAGAAAAGTAAAGGTTAGAAAAAAATTGATTTTATGCTACACAGAAAGTACATGGAAAGATCTTAATCCAGGGAATTTTTAAAGTTAAAGAGAGCTTTGTGGTCATCTCTGCCTGGCCTTACCATACCTCTCAGCAATGGGACATTCATTCTATTTCTGCTCAGATATACTCAGGAACTGAGGTTTATAACCAACAGAGACTATCTTCATTTCACACATCTGAAACTGCTTTTCCTTATAATGAAGTGGAACTCCGTATCCTTGTAATTTTTGATCATTAGTCCTGGTCATATTCTCTTAAGACTTTGACAATAGTTCAAATGTCTCATTTGTCTTAGAGTCATTCAGTACAGGAAAACAGTCTTTACTCTCCAATATTTAGTTTCCTTCATTTATTCTTCACAAATTTTAACTCCTGACTCTTATTATTTTTCCTCAGAAATGATTTATTCTGTAAACAATCAATCTTACTTTATACAATATGAATTCTAGAAGAAAACCAACATTCCTGTATAGAGAAGCAGTGTGGCTTTTAAAGTGAGTCCATTTTAAAGAAAAGAATATGGAATCAGAATCTTTTCTAAACATTGACCTTCTCATTTGCCCAGCTAAATCCCTCATTCCCTTTAAACCCTGGTGGTCTGCTCTAAGCTGAAATATGATTTCATGCTCATTGTTTATTGGTGAAAATAAATAAGACATACAGAAAAAAAATTGTGATGTGTCTAGAAGTAATAAACATTTATTTTTAAATTATGAATAAAATATTTCTTCCTGAAGAAAGATAAAATACCTGGACTTTTCTCCTAATAAGCATAACATAAACTTTTAAAAATTATGTATACAACACACATTAATAGTCACAAAAACTTAGAAAGAAAATTACCATCTATAGACTTTGAGACACAATGGAAAACAAAATGGTTGGTTCCGGAGTGTGTCCTGGATTAAATGTTCTGGAAGATTAGGAAGGGAAAAAGTACTGAGCCAGGATACCAAAAGAAGTAGAACAAACTAAAATTTTAAAATCCCAATAATGTCCTCTTTTAGTCATCTAAAGACTAGAAAAGAAACAACCTTGCCAGACAAGAAAATTTTGAGAGATAGCTAACCAATCATAGACAAATGTTATAGGCGGCTTGAAACAAGTTAATGCTGAAACCCACAAAGGTCATGTGAGGAGCAGTCTAGACCATTGGATATACAAAGTCAGTCAATACGTGGCCCAATGGAGAAAACAGAAGTGTCAGTATCACCTGTTTTCTTAGGAGCGTAAAGTATGAAATTTTTTCCTCCAGCAGGCTTGTCCTAGGTAAAATATCTAAAGAGAGAGTTCCCTAAGCATTTGAGGGTATGCAGATGGGGAACATCAAGGGGATGGTTTGGTATGCTGTTTATCCCCAAAGACTCATCTGCTGAGCTCTTGTCCCAAACGGTGAATCTACTCCTCCCAGTACTTGGTAGAAGATGTAGTGAGACTGGTGGTTTGACATCATCTTCAGCTTTTTAATGATTTCCTAGATATCATTTCAGAGAAGGAAATTTGAAACATCACATGTATACTTAGAAGAGAGAGGAATTCATAAACCTATAGTGAGATTAGCACGGGGGTAAAAGAAAGTAAAACTACTGTTGCCATGAAAGAAATGGGATATCACTACTGAACTCACTGACATAGAAAACTCAAAAATGCTTCAAACAGCCTTAGAAACACAGACATGACATCTGGACAAAATGGAATCACATCCTTGATAATGCTAATAATTACTTAATAATATGATAGTGATAATTTGAATTCATAATTAGAAACTTCTGGAAAAATGAAAAGCCTAGATACCTATTATTTCACCAGAGAATTCTACAAAGACTTTGGGAAATAACAAATTCTATATAATCTCTTATAAAAAAAAAGATGAAGACACAAAATTCATTTCTATAGTTCATGTTGCCTTTGGTGGGGATAGAAAAACTTTTTCAACAAAAGGTACCAAGAATCGATGCATTTGTGAGGGAAACATATATAGAAGCTTAAATACTAGATCTTATAAAGCATGATGAGGCACATTCTCATAGATAACAGGACGGAAAATAAATGTATGAAAAGAATTCAGCATGAGGAATTATAGAGATCTAAGTTCAAGCTGAAAAATATAGTTATACCTATATGACAGGTCTCAAACAAAAGTGTCTATATCTGGGACTGGAGAGATGGCTCAGTGGTTAAGAGTACTGTCTTCTCTTCAAAAGGACTCGGGTTCAATTCCCAGCACCCACATGGCAGCTCACTACTGTCTGTGCCACCAATTCCAAGGGATCTGACACATTCAAACATAAAATAAAATTTAAAAAAAAACATAAAAAAGAAAACTAATTTAAAACTTGTTTATATCAAATGATGGATAGGATGAGAGGGGACCCAGATATTATTGTTCAGAGCAAAGCATTGTCCAACCATTTGTGGAAACAGTTTGAGGGCTCCTTGACATACAGCAATCACCCAGCATGTGAATCAGCCCTTAATCCAAAGGAATGAAAAATTAACCCTGAGAAGAAACCTCTTAGCTAATATTTACAGCAATTTGACTCCTATTGGCCTGCATCTGGAGAAGAAACGGATGTCCGTCTACAGCTGAAAGGCTGGTCATTGTGAGACATCCATACTAGGAAATACAGCTCCAGCCAAAAATGCAAACACACTCATGATACATGTTACCATCTGGATCTTGAATCATGCCAAATTATAAAACTCTAATTCCAAAGGATTCTATAGAACATTTTTCCTTTCACGGAGATGTCTTAAATGACATAGTTAGAGATGTGAACACAGAGCATTGGCTACCCAAGGTGAAGTAAGGGTAGCAGCAGGGGTGAAGCAGCTGTGGCTACGATTGCTCTGCTCGAGAAACACTTAAAGAAATGCTCAACCTCATTAACCATCAGGGAAATGCAAATCAAAACAACCCTGAGATTTCACCTTACACCCATCAGAATGGCCAAGATGAAAAACTCAAGAGACAACACATGCTGGAGAGGTTGTGGAGAAAGGGGAACCCTCCTCCACTGCTGGTGGGAATGTAAACTTGTACAACCATTCTGGAAATC
>NW_026591643.1:5927424-5936157 GCF_907164565.1 Psammomys obesus | reverse complement strand
CATTCCCACCAGCAGTGGAGAAAGGGGAACCCTCCTCCACTGCTGGTGGGAATGTAAACTTGTACAACCATTCTGGAAATCAGTCTGGCACTTTCTCAGACAACTAGGAATAACGCTTCCTCAAGATCCAGCCATACCACTCCTAGGCATATATCCAAAAGAGGCTCAAGTACACAATAAGGACATTTGCTCAACCATGTTTGTAGCAGCTTTATTTGTAATAGAAGCTGGAAACAGCCCAGATGCCCCTCAACTGAAGAATGGATGCAGAAATTGTGGTATATCTATACAATGGAATATTTCTCTGCAATGAATAATAAGGAAATCCTGAAACTTGCAGGTAAATGGTGGGACCTGGAAAGGATCATCCTGAGTGAGCTGTCCCAGAAGCAGAAGATACACATGGTATATATTCACTCATATAGATGTGTAATATAGGATAAACCTACTAAAATCTGTACATCTAAAGAAATTAATCAAGAGAGAGGACCCTGGATGCTCAATCCCCATCCAGAAAGGCAAAGAGGAAGGACATCAGAAGAAGAAAACAGGAAATAAGCTAGGAACCTACCACAGAGGGCTTCTGGAAGGCTCTGCCCTGCAGATTATCAAAGCAGACGCTGAGACTTATGGCAAACTGTTGGGCAGTGTGCATGGAATCTTATGTAAGAGGTGGGAAATAGTAAGATCTGGAGAGGACAGGAACTCCACAAGGAGAACAACAGAACCAGAAAATTTGAACACAGGAGTCTTCACAGGAGACTCATATTCCAACCAAGTACCATACATGGAGATAACCTAGAACTCCTGCACAGATGTAGCCCATGGCAGTTTAGTGTCCAAGTAGGTTCCATAGTAATGGGAAGAGGGACTGCCTCTGACATAATCTGATTGTCCTGCTCTTTGATCACCTCCCCCTGAGGGGGGAGCAGCCTTACCAGGCCACAAAAGATGACAATGCAGCCACTCCTGATGATATCTGATAGACTAAAATCAGAAGGAAGGAGAAGAGGACCTCCCCTATCAGTGGACTTGGGGAGGGGCATGTGTGAAGAAAAGGGAGGGAGGATGGGACAGGAAGGGGAGGAAGGAGGAGTTTATGGGGGGATACAAAGTGAATAAAGTGTAATTAATAAAAATAAAATAAAATAAGAAAAAATAAGAAAATAAAGTTCGCTCTGCTCTGGGTGACCTCAGTGACAGAAGAGTGCCGCATTCTCACTGTTAACGTCTTGGTTGTGATCTTGGCCTACTGTTTTTCAAGAGCTGATCATATTGTAGAAGCTGGGTAAAGGGTACACAGATGGCATTCTCCATTTCATCTATGTGGCCACTACTATTATCTCAAAATAGAAATTTAACTAAACTGCATAAATGCAAATAAAGCATATCAGAGTTCTTTGTAATTCTGTAACCTGCATGTTTTATATTCTGTGCTCATCATGAAAAGCTGTTTCCCATAGTCATCTACAAGGTATTTCTAACTTTTTATATAATATTCATCACCATGGGCACTTAGGAAATCCTAACTTAAAGATCTCCTTATTATGCTTATCTGTCTTCTAGTTCTTCAAGTGATGTGTGGCATAAATACAATTCTTCAAAATTTCTTGATTCCTAAAACTTTATTTCCTTTCTCTCCAAAACAGATGCCAGAAAGTAGCGAAAAATATTATGAGCCTGAATTTCATGGAATTTGCTTAAGGAAATACAGGCATCCCAGAATATGTTTAATGTTCTGTAAGACATAACATGCAAGTAAAGGCAAGCTAAGTAAAAGCTGAAATGAAAAAAATGGCATAGATTTGGGGGGTGGAGACTGACTGAGGGCACTGAATGTCCAAAGTGACTGAAAAGGGAGAACATAGGGAGATCTGTCATGCGGTCATATCATAAACGTGCTAGAGAGTTGAATTTCATGTCAGAAGTGACAGAATCTCTCCGCAGCCCTCTATGCCTTTACTCCACCAGCAAGGACAACCAAGGAGAAGTAACGTATGTGACCACCTACAACAGCAATTCTCCACCTTGCCTATGCTGTGACCCTTTAATAGCACTGCTCCAACCCATTGGGATCCCCAGGCCTAAGATCCTTTTTATGGCTCCTTCACTACTATAATTTTACTGTTGTTATGAATCATAATAGAATACCTGTGTTTTACAACGGTTCTAGGTGACCCCTGTGAAGGAGTCATTCAGCCCCCAAGAGGGTCACAACCTACAGATTGCAGACCACTGATCTAGATTGCCAGCCAGTGCTTCAAAACCTGATCTTAATGTGTGATTACAGCTTACACACGGACAGATTCATTTCACTGCATGTATTTTCAGCATTCTGAAGCATGGACCAATGGCCATGAAATTCTTTTTCAAATCACTCAATTGTTTAAAGATGAAGCAACCAGCCCAGAATCACATTAATGAAATAGAATTCAGGTCTGCTGTCTTCCATTACAAACTTAGTTAAGGTCTCCATCCAGGTATCAGAAGAAGTTTCTTAGACTGCATTTAAATACAACCTAAAGGGATAGAGCCTTCTCCTGGAGCTTTCTGGAAGAGAGGTATCCCTGCAAATCAGGGAAAATCCTACACACTGATTATAAATATCCAAGAGCTTCAGAACCACTTAGGAAAGCTTTTTATCATGTAACCTCAGAAGAATTCAATAAACAGCTTCTGTTTCCAACCTGTATTTTGAGAACAAAAGAGCAAATCTATCAGGAGGGAGGAGGTAAGGGTGTTGGCAGTTGGGGCTGTTTTCCTGTGGTTTCATTACTAAATAATCTGGTTTGAATTCTTGTAAAGTACAAAAACAAATGGCATTCAACCATGGATCTCAACCCACAATATCAGTTTTTAGAAATGCTCTTTTGCCTTATAACTCAATGGAGCATCACTTTTGGTAACTGGATCTGAAGTCCTCCCAAGGAAATGCATTTTACATGTATTATTTACAATCACAAATTATTTTATTTCTTTAAGACCACTCATGGTTCTATTAAATTTCAAAACCAGTCTTAGATCTAAAGTTATGCACCCTGGTCCAATGCACCAAGACTTTCATGTCTTAACAATTTCAACAGCACAGACTATAAGTATACTCAACCAAAACTGTGCCTAGAGATATAGGAGGGGCTCTCAGAATGAGTGTCTAATAGGAAATTATATCCAGGGGCTGATATGCTTTATTGTATAGGAGCAAACAAGTACCAGTGACTCTTTTTAGAGGTTCTTAGAAACAAGTTTCCACATTACACAAAAGAAGCAGAAGTATGTGTTCAAGAGAAGAAGAGAGAGAATTATGACATGATGAGGAAAAGAGGGAGTAAATAGTTTGTATAGATTAAAAAAAAACAATTTAACAAATGTCTTAATTATTCATTGTGTCTTTAACATGAGAAACTATCTGTTATCAATAAACCTTTTGAATTAAAAAATATTTAAACTTTACTTATCAGAAAATTTTAAATTATGACTGTTAAACTTTATGGATACATTTAACACTGAAAGGCAGAAACTAGAGAACCAAAAGGAAAGCATAAATCTATATCTGTAAAAATGAGAGCCAGAGAGAGAAACTTTATCTTTTGTGACTGATGTTTTCCTCTTTAATTTTTTCTTTACATGTTTCAAGAAATTATGAGCCCATCCAAATCAACTAATCTCAGATTACCTCATATCTCTTGTGTTTTCAATCTCTTCATATTTTCCCAGTATCCACTGCTAGTGTTAATACTACGTGAGTGATCCAAAGGCACAGACACCCCAAGCCCCCAAGCCCATGTCTCCTCACACACATTTTATGAGTTGTCATTTGCTCAGAGCACAGTAGCTTTAGTGGTGACACTTGCTTCCTGTGATACTTCAGTTCCCAACTTGAGAAATCTGACCGCCCTTGGATTAAGATGGAATACGACGTCAAGTTTTCCACTACTTAAAGAGAAAAGTATGTCCCTTCATAGTTTAAAGAAGTCTAATTGTGTTTATCTTGTGTTAATTTGTGGTATTCCTGGATTCTTTCTGTGGTAAGAGGAAGTAATCGTGTCTTTCTACAGATGACTAATACAGACAGGGACCTCAGTATACATGACAGCTAAGACCGAGGCTTCTTCATGAATGGATTAATATACAGTTGGAAGGAAAAGCTGACTTTGAGATCTTACAGATGTTAAAGGTATCATTTTTGTTGTTGTTGTTAGCAAGTCGATTGTTTGTGATTTCATGCCCTTGCCACAGCAGGCAAAAATCTACTTCTTCAGAAGGCAGAATAATGAAGTATAAGAATGAAAGAATAGGCTTCAAGTGAGCACACATATCTACAGTACCTAATACAGTGCATGGAGGAAGAACTCAGCACATACAAATTGAAAAAATCAAACATGGAAGGGTGGTATTGCCTCTCTAAGCAGAGGACGGTGTGTGTGTACAGATACACGCAATACGTATGATCACATGTACATGGTCTGTGAGAGAAGAAGAAAATCTATGCATGCATAGTGTAAGAGCTTCCTTTAATTTTCCCATCAACCATGCTTTTGAGGCGTACAAAAATGAGCCATATTTACTCCATATTACGGACCAGCCCCCAGAATTTCTACAGATTACTAGGTCTCAATGTCATTAATTTCCTTGCCCCCATATCTCCTGTCATATTATTATCATCTCTACCCCCAAAATGAGCGATCTCTGACAATACAAGAATTTATTAATACACAGGGTCCTACCTCTCTTTTGATACCCAAGAAGATATGAGTATTTCTCTTTATACATGGTTTATCCTCACCCATCCTTTTATTAAGTTTTGGGATATCTTACGCTAATGATACATAAATATTATGTATGCAATGCTATTAACATAGCATTAGAAACTTAATTTGCTGAGAAGCTTGAAGGCAGGCACCACCTGATCATTCAATCTGAAAGCAAATGATAATGAAAAAAGCTTTTGGCTTGTTTGGAATTCAAAGCTGGAAAAGAGGAAAACAGAGCAAAGAAAAGATGTTTCTGAATGAAACAGATATCTCAAAGATACATGGCATCTCTGAAATGCATACTGCAAGCACTTGCTTGTGATTGGCCGTGAATAAGTCAAGATCATTTCCATTGCTGTGCAGGTCAGGCCCAAATAAGAGTAGGCTTTCACACAGAATGAGGAAAAGGCTACAGCTATCTGGTAAGGTGGAAACATCTTTCCTCCCTGGATATGTATGGTCAACTTGAAGAGTTGCCGGCACCCTGCCATCTTAGAAAAAAAGCAAGGTTTCTTCTGTAAAGCCATTGAAGGTCCAGGGTGCTTTATGAATGTATCATAACCTTAGTCTTGCCTAGCCTAGAAGACTTATTTAGTTAGTTATTGGAAGATTTAATGATATTGTCAGATATTAAAAAAAGGTTGATGAAAAACTTTCCTGGCATTAAGGTTTTCATTAACAAATATCTTCACACATTCTAAAGAACTTGTTCCTGATTGCATTTGCTATAGTATTTCAGCAAAGGATTGTGACACATTTAAGAACAGTATCTATGATGATATGATGAGAAAGAATATCATTATTTTGTTTTGGTTTTAGTTCAGTACACTTGCACACAAATCAGCTCTATAGCTGGCTAGCTTGTGACTTTAGGCAAGCTAACCAAGTTTTCTAAACTCCATAATTTTCATGTGTAAAATGTTGTTGGTAATATTCAGAGAAGGGTAGAACTGACTGTATTGTATGGGGGCTGAAATAAAAATGTGTGTCTAATAATTCTAAATGTCCTAAATAGAAGTTATAGTTGAAGCAGGATAGCATCCAGTTAAAATTAAATATTTGTTTGTGGCTTTAAATCTGAGCAGATGATGAACATAGCCATTTGCCCTCACCCAAAATGAAAAGCAAAAGGAGGAAAAAGCAAGAAACAGGCAGTAGAATATCTTGAGCCAACTTAAAAGAAGGTTTGAGAGAAAGTAGTTCTTACCATTTGCTTTCTATTGGCCAAGTCCATTGTTGACATTGCCTGGTTAAGAACCTCAGACTCTAAAAACTGAATTATACTTAGGCAATTAAAAGCAGCTTAGATGAGTGATGTGAGTAAAAGATTGTCTTCTTGGACCAAGATTTGCTGTCATCAATCATAAACAGACGTAAACCCAGAAAGGAGATCATGTAGAAAATATTTATGTCGGTTACTATGCACTTGGGTTTTGTGGGATGTGTGTATTTTTCCGAGAGTTAATAGCATAGTAGCCAGCGTGCACAGGTTAGCTCCTAACTGGTTTTTCTTTATTGTTTCTTCTCTTTTTCCCTTATAATTAATGACCTGTGCTCATATATTTTGCTGACTTTAGCCCCAGGTTTAGTTACACAAAGTATCTAACATTCAACTACTTACTAGTTTGATTTAGCAATACCTGGTTTACAATTTTGGCTCCAGATTTCAAAGAAAAAAATTGAATTTATCTTTGGTTATCTCAGAAATAACGACTGGAGGGTGTGTGGAAACGGCTCTGTTAGTATACTTCCTGCCACACAAGCATGGGGACCCCAGGTGGATCCTCAAGATACAAAATAAAACTGTGTGCTGTGGCATGTGTCTGTGACCTAGTGGAAAGCGCAGAAACAGGAGGATTCCCAGAGATGGCTGGCAGCCTAGTCTGTCTATTAGTCTGTCAGCAAAAGAGCCTGTCTCAAAAAAAAAAAAAAGAGAGAGAGAGAGTGTGTACAAGAATGTAAATTAGAACTTAGTTGCCAAAATGTTTTTACAGGAACACTCTCCCTTTTGAAGAAAATGACAGGCACCCTGTGAGACATTGTCTGGCAGTCCCCTAAAATAGACTCTATGATGCCAGTATCTCTCATCTGGGAAATGGATTTATATTAAAGGAGTTATTGGCCACACCTGCTGCTTCTGATCTTCTTCAAGATTAAGCTATGAAACTCATGCCTTCTCAAAAAGGTATATAAAGAGACTCCACTTTCAGCAGATTACATATGATTCTTCTCTCCAGAGACACCCAATCCGTTTATCTATCTGTGACGCTGGAATATGAGCTCAAGTAAGGAACTTTGCCATTCCTTTCCATCTGTCCGTTCATGGCATTAATATCTCTTCTAAGAAATTTCTTTCCTCCAGTAATCCAATTCTGATCCTCTTAAACACCTTCAAGAAGCTTTCAGAGAGCAAGAGATGAACATCTGGCATCTACTTCTGTCCTACACAACTGCATGTACACACATACACACACACACACAGTACTGAATAAAACTAACTGAAAGACTCCAGAATTATTCTTATAAATGGAAGAATCTGATACCCATTTTATAAACTACAGAGTTGTGTTTTGATACATCTAAAACTAATGCCAAGCCTAACATCATTCTGGTGACCTGATTTTCAATCACAAATTGTCATGTGTATATCTCCTATAAGGTAAAAAATACTTAAAATGTGTACCTATAGCCATATGAAAGGCACTGTTTTCTTAATCTTTTTATCTAAATATAATAGTTTCCATCAGCCCAGAACCTCAGAATTTTTTAATGTATTTCCTAAGACAGAATGAAACTTCTTTGGTGTTCTAAAGCTGTCTACCTTATACTATGGTTTCCCTTGTGAAATCTCAAAAGAACTTTTCAGATGGAGAAAACAGAATGTTTATCTGGAAAAAAAAGCCACAAATTCCAAGTGTTTGGGATAAATCACCAAACTCAAAATTTACTAACTTTTATCTTGCTCTGCTCCAGTGCCCACAATAGTCATATTTATAAGTCCCTATTAATTTATGAAACTTGCCCCTACTCATGGAGAAAGCACTCTTCCAGGCAAGAGGTGCTAGGGAGCTGAAGTTTCTACAGCTGCATAGCTGAGGTGTAGCTTGTTTCACACCCTGTAACACGATAGTAAGGGAAAATACACTGCACAAAGACAACCTTGAATGCAATGGCCTTTGATGGCATTGATGTTAGTGGGGCAGGGAGAAGGATAGGCAAGGCTTCCTCAACTAGGGAGATGACCCTTAAGCCAAGCCCTGTTAGAGTGAGCAGCAGCAAAGGGAGCTGTAACTGTAGGGCAGGTGTCAGAATAAAACTCCATCTGGCATCTTACAAATATTTCCGGTGCTCTTTGCTGAACCATAGAGAATTAATAAACATGTATTCACCAGTCTACTGGTGCATACAAGTAGTTAGAGAAATATTAATTTGATACGGTAGCTGGAAATAAATAACAGCAGTCAGCTAAGGAAGTTTATAAGACCATGGGCAGTTGTATACCTGACTTTCTCTGGCTCCGATGTGAAGCCAGTGATGTTCAGTTCTGTTTGCTCCTCCTCTGCCCAACTTCATGCTTGGGCTAATGTGCTAACCACTCCCTCAATTAAGCTTCCCTGACCTAGTCTTAGCAGAAATTAGACAAGTGTTGTACTATTTACATATTGAGTTGAGAGTACAGATAATGTGATTTATACTTTGATGCCATGGGAAGCTCTTTGCACTAATGCTCTGTGACATCAAAAGAGTTGAATCTCCTTCTCCATCAGCTTTTCCATCCAAAACTGAAAAAAATCTTGATATACTTAAAGATAGAGGTAGGTCCTTGGTGTGTGTGTGTGTCTGTCTCTGTACCTCTTTCTGTAGGTCTCTCTCTTTATATCTTTTTCTCAGTAACAAAAATCACCACTATAAAATTTTTCCTTTTATTGAATAGATAGATAGATAGATAGATAGATAGATAGATAGATAGATAGATAGATAG